>NC_136598.1:787528-847528 GCF_910589615.1 Taurulus bubalis | reverse complement strand
CACTGTTCATCTGTTATGTGATTGGACGCTGCAGCTGAGCGGACTGATCTCTGGAGTTTCATACCAGAGACGATCACAGATTAAACTCAAGTTATATATTAGATGTGTTTTCTGATTTACCATCTGGTTAAAACACTTTTTACAACATGCATCGTCCTGAACCTGCCTAACTGTCGGTTTGATGAGTTATTTAATTTTAATTTAACCTGAAACATTGAGCCTAAAAAAATATTCCAGTGTTGAAGAGAAACCATAATCATATTGTGGTATTATTTAATAATGATGTTGCAATCAGAATTTCAAAACATACAGACGTAAATAATAAATAAATAAGACGCATTCCGCCGGTAGAAATCCTGTGCGTATAAGCAGGACACAGAACACAGTATAAATACCACACACTGTGTATAAATACTCAATGCAGTTTGTTTAACAGGTAACAGACTACAGAGAAATCATCTCCACTCTGACAGTGATGATAATTGTCTTTATTAGTAGTAGTAGTAGTTTACACCATTAAATCAACCTCAAACATTATACGATCATTTTTAATCAATATTTTAAGTGGATTTTTATTAAAATGTTCGCTAAAACTGTCCAGAGCAGAAACAGCTCTGTTCCGATGATCATGTGTATGACACAAACTCCGTCAGCTGTTAAGCGGCCGACTGAAGCTGATCAGCTGTGATCAGCTTCAGTCGGCCGCAGTCATCAGAAACCGTGACGCTTCAGAGGAAAGGACGTCTCATGTCTCTTAAAACATATTTCCGTGTGTCTTCTCTCCTCGCTTGTTTTCCTTGCGTCTCTTCATGCATCCCTGGTGGGAGGGACTAAGACTCAAGGAAAGGACGCAAGTGAGGGAAATGAGGGTGCAGTTAAGAGACTTTAGAGCAGGGGTGGGCAAACTTTTTGGCTCAGGGGCCACAATGAATTAAAAAATTTGACAGACGGGCCGGGCCAGTATCAGATGGATGGAGAGTGTTTGTGTGAACCTGTCACGGGAGGACAATGTTTAGGACCCAAATGCAGACCACATGAGAGTATGAGTATCTGGTAAAACAGATTATTGGAGCCAAAGGGAAGGAGGGGAGCCTGTGGTCCGCCACAGGGGGTGCTGGGTGGTGTGAGACCCGTGGCTCTACACTGGAGGACAATGAGGCCAGCAGGGGGCGGTGTGAGACCCGTGGCTCTACACTGGAGGACGGCAAGACATCAGGCAGGCGAGGAAGGCTAGAAAACAGAGATTTTTAGCGTGCGGGTACCGCGCTACCTTTTTAGTATCTATATGCCGTGCAACTTTACAGAGTAGTGTAAAAAAAAAAAATTTAAATCGGCTCAGGCACCGGAAGGAAGCACCGAAATCTGCGTTGCTTTTCGGTCCGGTAGGTACCGGACGTGTTGGAACTGGTGGCATACTGGCTCCGGTTCTCGGTACCCAACCCTAGGTTTTACACACAATGGTTCAGACAGGGATAAAAGAGTAAAAGTAGAAAGCCAATAACTAAAAAGTAAAGAAAACTTACATTTCAGTGTGAACAATGTTGTTGGTCCCCCTTTTTTGCTAGTGAATTTTGCTGGTGTCAGCTTTGTTGTGGCAATTCTCAGGACAGATCTGAGGTGTTCATCCGTTATCCGTTGATTTTTATCACGCTGAACGTCTGCTCACAAACATAGGTAGAGCCAAACAACTCAAGCATCTTCTGTGCCATCCTCCTGATGTTTGGAAACTTGGCTTCGCTGAGTGAAGCGTAAAACTCATCCAGATTAAGGGAGTTGAACTTCTCCTTTAGGACAGAGTCACATTGAAGGTCAATCAGTTCCAATTGCAACTCCTCAGGTGCCGTTTCAGTCTTGTGACAGGGGACATGACACCAGCTGAAGTGGCTTGTCGATTTTTTCAAAATCAGAGAACCGACGGCAGAATTCTCCGTGCAGGTCGTCCAGTGATTTGCTGTATTTCTTCACATGTTGCGGGGCCTCTTTCAGTGTCTAGTGTGGGGAAATGAGCGAAAGATCTGTTTGAAATTTGTCTTGAGAATGAAGACAACTTGGCTTTGAAGGCTTTCACATTTGTGTACATGTCATGTACAAATTGATCTTTTCTTTGGAGCTTCGTGTTCAGCTCATTCAGGTGTGTCAGTATGTCCACAGCAAAATCAAAATCACAAAGCCAATCTGTGTCGCTCAACTCTGGAAAATCATCAGCTTTCCTGATTAACTCCAAAAATGAGCAAATCCATCTCAGGGCTTTCCTCTTTCACCTTATCCTGGATTCTTTTCAGCAGACCAACATTTTACCCAGTTAAGTTTGATGATCCATCCGTGGTGACTTTGGCAAGTTTAGACCAAGGTAGCTTCAGCCTCTCAATGACACCAGACACCGTGTCATACAAATCCTCTCCTCGTGTTGTCCCCTTCAGAAATTCCATTGTCAAAAATTCCTCCGTAGTCTCAAAATTTTCATTAATCGCTCTGATGAAAACCAAGAGCTGAGCGGTGTCTTTTACATCGTTACTTTCGTCCAGGGCTAACGAATATAACGTACATGACTCAGCTTTTTTGTTCAACTCGCTGGTTAAATCTTCATCCATTTGTTCTACACGCCGAGTCACTGTTCTGCGTGATAAACTCAATTTTTAAAATTAGTTTTTGCTCTCTGGACATAAGAGACCTGCTGTTTCTACCATACATTCTTTCAAAAACTCTCCTTCAGAGAAAGGCTTGCTGGCTTTTGATAATTTGAATGCTAGCAAAAAACTTGCCTTGGTGGTTGATTCTTGTATAGCAGATTATTTTGCTGACTCTTTAAATTGGCTGCCAACCTCTTAGCAGTAGCCGCCCGTTCTGTCGTTGACTGTTGGCTAGCATAGCTAGCATGCTTGGCGGAAAAGTGGCGGCTAATATTGTATTCTTTGAATACTGCAATGGTTTCTTGGCAAATAAGACATACTGCCTCTGATCGTACTTCGGTGAAAAAATACTTAGCAGTCCACTCATTAAAGACTCTGCCCTCACTGTGGACTTGTCTGTTCTTGGGTCCACTCATTGTGACAGAAGGGATCAATGCAGGAGGCTGGCAGACAGAACCCTATATGTCACATGACATGAGCGCGCAGGGTGGAATGTGGTTAGTTATGTTAGTTATACTGAGGAAAAACACTCTGCATGCAGCTCAGTTCATTTTACAACTCTAAACCTGTTGGAGTACAAACCCTGTCTCCGGCGACAGAAAGTGATTCATATTACCGTAATGCTTCTAAAGTTAACGCTTTACGACATAATTAAAAAGGATTCTGACCGCTAAGAAGTGGAGCTTTTCAGTGTTTTGCGGTATATTACGGTAATATAAAAATAAAAACGTGTCGCCCTTGTCTGTGGGATCAGTGGGGGAGGGGTGGAATGGACCAGCAGCACAGCAAGTGTTGTGTGTCGCTCTAGTCCAGCAGAACTGGGCAGGCAGCGGTCCGCACGGCGCTACAGACTGCTGGAACGCCTCTCTGCTCCCGACTTGATTTTCCCAACGCACGATGACCACAACAGACCAGCGTTGATGTTTCTTCATGCTTATTTATTGCACAGCGCTCTTTTAGGCTTTTCGTGTGTGTGTTCTTCTGCAGCAGAGCCGTGTGCGCAGCAGAAGGCATTACAGCGGTCTTTCTGCTGCAGCAGAACACACGAGAAGCCTAAAAGAGGCTGTGCAATAAATACTCATGAAGAAACATCAACGCTGGTCTGTTGTGGTCATCGTGCTTTGGGAAACTTTACTTAGGAAAGGAAAAGCGCTACAGCGGTCTTTACTATACTATAACTTATAATTATTTAAAATTAAAAAATTAAAAAAACATTTTTAATTTTTAATTTTTTTAATGTTATAATAATTATAATACTCGGTGGGCTGGATCCGGCCCGCGGGCCGTAGTTTGCCCACCTCTGCTTTAGAGGGATGTAGCCACTGTTTCTCACCCTGACCTCTAACCTCCGTCTCGGGGGAGTGTTAATTGAGAAGAGAATATCTGAAGTAGAATCAATAAAATATGTATCTGTGTTTATTGTGGGTTGAGTCCACGGATACGGCCTTATCTATAATTCATTTTTAGAACCACGACTAGACATTTATGGGTTGAAAAGTTTTTTTTGACGGACATGAGCATAACAGCGTTGCTGTTTAGCGTCGCTAACGTTCGTGTAGCTGCTCAGTGATTTCATATCAGTCAGCTATATTCTGCTTCTTCTGGTTTGTTATCCAATTTATGCATAATTATTTTGATAATTACCGGTGCATAAGTGTGTGTTTGCACCCAGATTTTGCTGCTACTTTGTTATATGTAAATATCACTATTAACAACAATGCTAATGCATGCCTCAATATGAACTTTTAAGAAGTGGTTGCCATGCATCAACTGTTGGTTACCGGAATATGATTATCCTTTAGTCACTATATGTTTTGAGTAATTAGAATGCTACGCAGTTACTTTAGCTTAATAATGACAATATGACTCAAAAGAAGATTGTCTGTAATGAATATTGACGTCATTAACAAATATTTTTAGGGCTGCAAGTTGTTTTAGTTTTTTCTGTCCTGAATTGGGAAAAAGGAGTTTGTTGATTCCTTCCGGCTAGCTCTGGCGTTGGCTTGTGGGCACTGTAAACAAGAGACAGACTGACTTATACTTATAACTAAACTGGCACACATGTTGGCACAGAGACAGACATTAAACTAAAAGAGCCCCCCCTCCCCCTCCCAGAAAAACAAACAAACAAACAAACAGACAGCCAGGTGAGAATCCACCCGGTGCGATTGTGATAATGTGATAATGTGTTAATGTGTTAATGCGAGTGGAGTGATGCTTTGTTTTGTGGCGTCTATTACCATATTGAGAGCATTACAATGTGCTTCACTTCCCATTAGGATATATATATATATATATATATATATATATATATATATATATATATATAGAGAGAGAGAGAGAGAGAGAGAGAGAGAGAGAGCATGTCCCACCTCCACACTTACTCCCAGCATCCCACTCTGATGTGTTTCCACCTTTCTCTACCGATGACACTTTTGATTGGCGGTTGTGTTTTCCTCAGACAGACTCATGACAGATCCTTCACAAGCCATATGCATCTTAATGTGATTAATAACAAAGACTTTGCATTCCAAAATCGGGGCGAATATTTAATTAACAATAAATAAAAAAAATCACAAATTTTTCTAATCACTTGATGAATAACTTAAACAGCCATCTGGTTACATCTGTTTCGATAAATGTTTGAAGGTCGATACGATGAAGCCCATTCTACGTCTGAATCAGTTTAGGAACCTGCTGAAAGGAGAACTATGTGAATACCCATAGATTGTATATAAGAACGTAGTCATGGTGACGTCACCCATTGGTTTGTGGACCGATGTTTTGAAGCCTTGAGTTTGGCGATTTCACCTCCGTCATCTTGGAATTACGGCAGTCGCCATCTTGTCCTTTTTGCAAACGATGATCAGAAATTCCCATATTTTGAATACAGAGGAGTGACGTAGAGACACCGGATACGTCTCTGATAGCAGCAGCAACCTGTCAATCACCGTGTAGCCCTGCCCTAAAGCATCCCCTGCTTTATGGTCTGTTTGACTCTAAATTACTATAATTTAGAAGACTTGAAACTAGAGATTGAGACATAGGAGGAGAGACACACAGGAGTCACCCCCTGGTGGTCAGGAGAGAGAATGCAAGTGCAAGGCACTTCCGGCACTTCCGTTGAATCAACCTTGTTTACCAGTGGAATTAATGAAGGTTATAATTGAGGTCTTCTGTGCCTGAAGAAATGAGGCAGCTAAATGGATTCTGATATTAAATCCCAGGTAAAAACCAGGCCTGCAGTGTCTAATCCGGAGGTTCCCTCTATGTGTCGCACCTTGACACGATCACAGCCATTATGTGTTATTGGCGTCTACAAAGTCTGGCAATTCTACCGGCAGCTTGGCCACCGTCCAGGACATCTATAATTAGACTTCACTGTTCTTTATCACGCTTTATCACGGCTACAAAACAAAGCACTTCTAATTTCCTTCAAGCTTTTTTCTCTGTAAATCAGGTTGTGGTTTCATCTCTGCGAGCCATCATGCAGAAACCTTTCTTTTCTTTCCTGTACAATTTGAAATGTAATGCAGTCGTTAGTTTTGTTTTTGTTTTTTTGTCGCTGTTTTCCTGGACTGGGCCTTCAGAGTGAATTCCAGAAGCGGTACTTGTTACCCGTAACTGCGTGTTATGTAATAACGCCCCCACTCCAGCAACAGATAAGCAGGTAAGAGGCCGTCACAGATATCCAGATCATAATGTGTGATTTACATTCCGTTGGAAACTCTGCGTCCTGTCTGGTTAAATAAATAATCTGTGGCTTAATCCCCCCGGCCTAGAGCTATACCCCAAATCTCTCCATCCATTCACCCATCTGCTTCTTCATCCATCTGTCCATCAAAAACCAGCCAGCTCACTTGCCTTGCCGGCGTTCTTTCTTTCAATTCCTTTCCAGAGATTCTCTGATTGGTTCGGGAGGGGAGGCGTGTTGCAGGTGCGCCTCAGGTCTCCTGCTTTCTACTAAAGACATTACATTTAAATAAATGGCTACAATGGTTATCTGTACATTCTCCGGTCCCCAGGTGGTCCTTCTTATCTACAAAATGTCATTTCCTTTCCACCGTCGCTCGCTTTGTTGACATTGCATGTGTCGTTTTATGTTCTTTTTTTAATGTTTTATTCAGGCAGCAGTGGTGTGCCAACACGGCAAGAATACAAACAATCCAAATAGGAACTTAAAAGGACCTTCATTTAGTTAGAGCCCCTAAAGCAAAGAGAACAGTGGTGAATACATGCATCTTAATCCCTTCCCATTTTAGAACAGATATTTTTCTCACTCAGAGGTGTCGTCTCCTGCTATTATGATTAAAGATTACTGTAACAGTCGCTGAAACCTAAACCAGTGTTGGGCTATTGATTCCCTCTGTGATCTGGATGCTTGTCATTAGTTGAAGACTTTTACCCGCTGCTGTAATATTCACAAACTCCCACACATGACACGAATGCCGTTATAAAGTGTTCATTTATTTCTTGCCAGCTCCTTCCTCAAATAAGGGTTTGCAGTCCCTTTGCTTTGTCAGATTAACGGAGAGATTAACAGCGGTGTAAAATGATGGAGTCCCAGAGGCCATGGTTTCTATTGTTATTCCTTATTTTCGATAAGGTGACAGAGTTTGACCCACATGTCTTTATTTGTTGCCGTGGTCCAGGAAAGTCTTTGAAGTATTAAAAGCTGAGCAGTTTACCAACAATGTTCCGAATGATGTCTCTTAGAATCTCAAATATGTGGAATTCCTGCTTTTCTCTGTTATATATGATGGTTTATCATTATTTTGCATTTGTTGCATTGTCACTGTGATGAGCATTCGTCACTAATGAGACATTTATTGATTTAATCATGCATGAACTATTTTACGAAGCAAAGACTCTCTTTCATTAAATAAATAATCCAGTTACAATATATATATATATATATATATATATATATATATATATATATATATATATATATATATATATATGTCAGTTATATACATGCTAGTTATTGAGTTTGTTTTTTAACCAAAACCTTAAACAATATGGAACTTTGAACAAACAGAACGCTTTACTCCTCAGGTTTTACAAATACATCTTTCTGGTCCTTCCGCTGTGCTTCAGTCCTTTGAGACGAGCGAGGACTCAGATCCCCTCTCAGGACTGTGAAGATCCGGCCTGAATTGAATTAAAAAGCAGATAACTGTGAAGCGTCACACCGGGGTCGTTTCTTCTTCCCCTCGTGGAGCCGAAGTGAGTCTTTGCGTGTGATCTGACAGCAGAGGTATTAATGAGAAAAATGGTAAATCGTGTCAAGTTTAAATTGAATGTGAGCCGGCGTGATGCAGACCCCCCGAGAGCCGACAGCATGAGGACACATGACACGCACAACTCCAGTGTAAACTCAATATGGGCGGCAGCACGCGGATCTCAGCAGGACAGAGATGCTCATCACGCCTCGCTCTGTCTTTCTGTTTCCATTCCACTGGAGATCCATCTCCTGCAGCCACCGCCATCTTTTCCCCTCTCCACCCGTCTCCCTGCTTCTTATTCCTCCCTCCCTCTCTCTCTCTCTCTCTCTCTCTCTCTCTCTCTCTCTCTCTCTCTCCTTCAAGTTGAAGGTCATATCTGACAGCTCTCTGATGGATGAAGCAGTATGATTCAAGGAAACATTGTGTCTGTGTGTTGTGGGAAACAATGTATTAAAAAAATATTAGCAAGAAGCTGATAGAGTGTGTGTGTGTGTGTGTGTGTGTGTGTGTGTGTGTGTGTGTGTGTGTGTGTGTGTGTGTGTTGGTCTATCAGCTGTTTATTTTTCTGACTGAAGCAAACACACCAGAGGTGGAAGAAATGATCTCACATAGCATTTGTGAACTGAGTAGTTTAGTTGTCTAAACCTAACTGAGTAGTTTAGTTGTTTAAACCTAACTGAGTAGTTTAGTTGTTTAAACCTAACTGAATAGTTTAGTTGTCTAAACCTAACTGAGTAGTTTAGTTGTTTAAACCTAACTGAATAGTTTAGTTGTTTAAACCTAACTGAATAGTTTAGTTGTCTAAACCTAACTGAATATGTTAACAAACATTGTGTCTGTGAGTTGTGGGAAACTATGTATTAAAAACATATTTTTGTGCGTGTGTGTGTATGTGTTGTAGTTAGTCCAATAAATATTGCATTTATATAGAACATCATCATTTTAATAGTGTATGTATGAGACTAGAGTTGCAAAGGGGCGGACATTTTCCGGGAAATTTTCGGAAAGTTTCAATGGGAATTTTGGCTCGGGAATTTAAAAAATAAATAAATGTGCCTACGTTTTTTTGCAAAAGCATATAACAGGGAACTTAAATGTAGTTGAGAACAAGACTATGCACTCCTAGCTCAGCTGGACCCTGAATGCAGCTGGTTGGGAACATTGTCTGCCAGAAACAAACGTAAACATAAAACGTTCTGTTGTTTGTGAACGTCTTTGTCATCAGTGTTGCGTCTGAACGTTTCAGCCCTATGTCTGGCAGCGTGAGAGCGCCGAGTTGCGTAGAGGCCAAGAGCGGTAATGCAGACAGATAGACATTTCAATTATAGCTCGCAACAAAAAACAAAAAAAATTGGGTTGGGGGGCGGTGATCATAGGGAATACACCTTTTTTATTCAAACGTTCATGTTTTTGTTGTTCGATGAAAGAATAAAGTTATACTCACAAAATGTCAAAAAGTCAAAAATGACATTTTTAAAAGTTGTATTATAAATGTTTGCATTCATGTCTGCTTATGACAAGGTAAATACAGTTAAATTACCCCAAAATGTCAAATTTATTCCTGTTAATTCCCGTATATTCCCGTTTATTTCCATTAATTCCCGTGGAAAGTTTCCAACTTTGAATATTCCCAGAATTTTGCAACCCTATATAAGACAATAAGTCACTGGACATCATGACAATAACTGATTAATATAACAATTTTAAGTTTTCCCTATTTTTCAAAAGTTGGATGGCATCCTAAATTCTCTGTTATTTCATCTAATGGTGTCATACGGCGGAAGCTGAGTACCATCATTCATTTTTCATACTTATTTATGGGTCTATAATTCATAATTGATTCATGTGTAAGTGTTCCAAATTTGTATATGAATAAACCATTATTTATTAAATCTGCTGCAAGCAATAACTCTACATTGTCCTCTCAACACACTCCAACACGATCAAACTAGGAATTACTTTATAGACTAGATCATTGATTGATTAATTGAAATGATTAATTAATTGAAATGACATAATTGACAATGACAATATCTGTTAGTAGAGATGAATATGGTTAGGATTTTAAGTATTCTTATTATAACTCTTTTAAGTTCTTTATGATTCTTTTCTTGGGGGATAAACAATTTATTAAGAAGAAAATCTACATTATGAAAGCTGCAATACAAAAGCTTTAACATATATTCATACAAAACAATGATCTCAGTGATTAGCTTTCATGTATTAGACTGTTTCATTTTCTTTGTATAGCATCGCTAACATTACTGCAATGGACCGGGTTACGGGGCAAATGATGTGCGTTTCATTTGCCTCCTGGCGCAGCCCTGTTTGTCTGTCCCATGGCTCTGCTGCTGTGTCACGTGGAGCCTCCCAAAAGGTGTGTGTGTGTGTGTGTGTGTGTGTGTCGGTCCACTTTCCGATTAAAAGACTTGGGATTTCATAGGCATGAGAGCCGCAGAGCCGTGTGTGTGTGTGTGTGTGTGTGTGTGTGTGTGTGTGTGTGTGTGTGTGTGTGTGTGTGTGTGTGTGAGGCAGATGGAGGTTGCTTTGAGGTGAAGGCTCTGTAGATTTACCCTCCATTTCACTGTCCATCAAGCACAGTGTGAGTGCAGCTCCTGCTCACACGGAAACATAAAGCAGAGCGGTAAACCGGCGCACTTTGTTCCAGTGGAAGCTTCTGGTGCTCCTCTTCTACTCTTCTCCGTCACTGCTTTCATGTTTATCTTTTCTTCTCCCTCAAAGTTGGGTTGTGAAGAAATGTGATCAAAAATCCTGGGAGGTGGTGTGGGGAATAGAGTCCAAAATGAGTTATACTATTAATTATTTTATAAAAATGATGACAGAAACAGTTCATGCAATCCCGATCGGGGTACCTCCTTCCTCAGTGGACTCTACCGACCTCGTCCGTTTCGCTCGCGTCACCGGAGAGAGAGAGATGGTTCTCCCTCGCGGGTTAGTTCATACTCTCACTCACTGAGCTTAAGCCCTTGCATTGGTTCATTCTCCCTCAACACCTCTACCTATGATCTAGTTGTTCATTGGTACCGCAGCTTCAGGGGCGGAGCTATTCTTCTTCTTCTTCTGGAAAGGGTAGATCCTGTACTTCAAAAAGTCAACGTTCAGCTCCGCCGCCTCAGGCGAATACGAGAACTACAATTCCTTAAAGTGACAGTTCACTGGCTCTGAGCAACATGCAACGTTGTCTAACATCCATTCACACATTAATCATTACACAGTAAAAACAGTGACCTTCAGATGCATACAATTACATATCCGTCATAATAATATCCCTTATTAATTATCATATCTCTTGTGTCTTGTAATGTACACATACATCATTTCTTTCTTACATGTGCAAGTTTTAATTTTGACCAACTAAACTTTAAAAACACTACAGTTGATATCAGAGTCGTTCATGTCTTTTTCCTGGGAGAAATGCGAGGCTCCTACGGTTTCCCACAGAACCTCGATGAGCAAACCTGCCAGCATGTCATCTAATGATGCATTTAGCCGATTTTATTATAATTATTATTATCATGGTTCTGTTGTGTGAAGAAGCCTCTCTGCCCTTTTTGCTTGAAGGTTAATGGCTTCTTCACTGGTGGTTCTCCTGTGATGTTCGTGAGGTGTCGGTGTTTCTCTTAAGTTCTTAAGTTCTCTTAAGGTGGGCTGACAGTTAAGGTGTACCAGCGGCAGCAAGCAGCTCCTCTTGAGTTTTGAACCGTTTATTATTTACATAACTCTGGCAATTTATAGTTTTTCGCTGCCTCTTTTTCTCACATCCTCTTCCTTGTTACTTGCATTGAATTAAATCCATTTATTTAAGTAATACCCCAATTGTGAAAAAAAAGATAGGCCCGCAAAATATGTTGATTTCAAATCTCATATTGATTTGACTTTGAGCTTTAATTCTTAAGCATGAATTTATAACATTTGTTGCCTACAATGTTTAAAGCTTAACCAAAGTAGATTCAATCGGGGATTTCAAAAGGATTTGGATCCACTAAGCAGGTTTAATATGGGTTTTCATTTGATGAAATGCTGTTGAACCCCGAACCCAGACCTCTCCGCCTCTCCTCTTTTTTCTACACCTCTCCTCTTTTTTCTACACCTCTCCTCTTTTTTTCCTCTTCTCTTATCTCCCCCTTCCTTCTCCTCTCCTCTCTAACAGAAACCAGCAGGTGTTAAATAACACACCTCTCTCTCTGTCTGTCTCCTTCTCTTTGTCTCTGTCTTTCTCCCAAACACCACTCTCTCTCTCACACACACACACACACACACACACACACACACACACACACACACACACACACACACACACACACACACCCCTTTTTAGCCCCAGTGTAAACACAACCTCCGATTCGGCTCTGCTGGAGTTCAGCCTTCCAGCTGAGAGTAAATGAGGGGGGCTTGTTTTCTTTTAGTTTCTTTTTTACTCAGGATGCACAACCCCTCAAAGTATAGGATGGAGGGATGAGAGAGAGAAGCAGAATTAAAGACAGAGAGAGACAGCAAAAGGCAGCGAGAGGATAGATGGCAGGCAATTACGTGTCTCAGCTTAGTGTGAACAGTGGAACAGGGTGCTGTCAGAGGTGTGTCTGAGAGAGAGAGAGAGAGAGAGAGAGACAGAGAGAGAGACAGAGAGTGTGGTTTCTCTATTTGCTCTTGTGTATCTGGGTTTGTGGGTTTTTGCACGTGCATCCGAATGCGCGCAGCACGTTTTATCTATTTGTATTGTTTGCTGTTAAATCATTATGCATTGAATGGCTGTGTGTGTGTGTCCTTGCAGCACAGTGCAGAGAGGTGATATGGAGTAAACATCGCTAAATTAATTTATTGAGTTTCACTAGTCGAAAAAAAAACTATACACACAAACTGGTCTGCGGGGGGAGAGAGAGGCTGTTGCCATTATTAAGTCATGCCTGCTAATTTGGGAGATTTAGGCTGAAATCCCAAGTTAGAGCTCATCTCTCAGAGGTGTTCCTGCAGCGACTGCATGAGGCTACAAACCCCCAAGTATTTACCCGGCCTAAACTCCCAACTGCTCTATAATTGTGTCAGCTCCTGAATCATGGACTCATGGAGGTAAATACACCTGTACTGGGCTTTTCTAGTCTTCCCACTCAAAGCACTTTCACACTACTTGGGAGGGGCTAAGGTGCCACCTGTCCATCAGGAGTAGCTAACATTCATATACTGTAGGCACAGGGATGGGAGATATCTACATGACCTAGCGGAGCCGGGGATCGAACCGCCGATCCTCTGATTGAAGGACGAACCTGCTCTACCACTGAGCCACAGTCACCCACATCTAGAGTTATATATTGATGACTATATAAGAACCATATAGAGGACTAGGTAAAGTTGTATATATAGAGGACTATATAAGGACTATATAGAGGACAATGTAGAGTTCTATATAGAGGACTTCCTATGTAGAAGACTATGTAGAGTTCTATAGAGGACTATGTAGAGTTCTATATAGAAGACTTCCTATGTAGAAGACTATGTAGAGTTCTAAAGAGGACTATGTAGAGTTCTATATAGAGGACTTTGTAGAGTTCTATATAGAGGACTTTGTAGAGTTCTATATAGAGGACTTTGTAGAGTTCTATATAGAGGACTTTGTAGAGTTCTATATAGAGGACTTTGTAGAGTTCTATATAGAGGACTAGGTAGAGTTCTATATAGAGGACGATGTAGAGTTATATATATATAGGACTGTGTAGAGTTCTATATAGAGTTCTATATAGAGGACATTGTAGAGGTCTATATAAGGACTATATAGAGGCCTATGTAGAGTTATATATAGAGGACTTTGTAGAAGACTTTGTAGAGTTCTATATAGAGGACTAGGTAGAGTTCTATATAGAGGACTAGGTAGAGTTCTATATAGAGGACGATGTAGAGTTATATATATAGGACTGTGTAGAGTTCTATATCGAGGACATTGTAGAGGTCTATATAGAGGACTATATAAGGACTATATAAGGACTATATAGAGGCCTATGTAGAGTTATATACAGAGGACTTTGTAGAAGACTTTGTAGAGTTCTATATAGAGGACTTTGTAGAAGACTTTGTAGAGTTCTATATAGAGGACTTTGTAGAAGACTTTGTAGAGTTCTATATAGAGGACTTTGTAGAAGACTTTGTAGAGTTCTATATAGAGGACGATGTAGAGTTATATATATAGGACTGTGTAGAGTTCCAAATAGAGGACATTGTAGAGGTCTATATAGAGGACTATATAAGGACTATATAGAGGCCTATGTAGAGTTCTATATAGAGGACTTTGTAGAAGACTTTGTAGAGTTCTATATAGAGGACTTTGTAGAAGACTTTGTAGAGTTCTATATAGAGGTCTAGGTCGTGAGCTCAGGTGTAAAGTTAAAAAATAACACTTTCGGACACTACCCATCAATGTTGACTGTTCATCCATATTTAATGCGTAACTTTAAAAAATTGATTAATATTGTCAGCTTTTTCTTTGATAAGTTGACTCAGCAATTTAGAGTGAATTTAAATTTCGCCAGGTGAGCAATGACGCAGCGTTTATGTCGAGAGCTTTTGTTGTGAAAGGTTAAAACAACGGAAGGAGTGAAGCTGTCAACGTGGGGTTTATGAGCATATTTTCCCAAATTAATAAACACAGAGTCCTCTGAGGGCGCCGGTGTTGTGACGCGATGCTCTGCTCACATTACATACATCACTTCATGCTTCGACTCATTGACTTCTCAGTCTTGCGCTCTCTCTCCTCTCGTCCATCTGCCATTTCTCTTTCAGCGCAATGCATGCTGGTACATAGCGCTTCCTTAGTTACCATTGTTGACCACTATGTCCCACGATGCATTGAGGAACACATAATGTCTCACGATACATTCAAACAGCTCGACAAAATGGCAAACTCACTATTATAGTCCACCATGTGTGTGTGTGTGTGTGTGTGTGTGTGTGCGTGTGTGTGTGCGTGCGCATGATTTATAAACAAACAAGAAGAAAGCCAATTTGCAGACGCATGCACACACACACACACACACACACACACACACACACACACACACACACACACACACACACACGCACTGGGAGCTGAATGTCATGTTTGATGTAATGAGTTTCATGGGTGAGTGTCTCCATGTAAGGGCGGGTCATTAAATGGTAACGGTGAGATGAGAGCTAATCTGTCACTCGCCGACAGCAGTGACAGATAGAAGGGAAGGAGGAGAGAAAGAGGGAAAGGGAGGAATGAACGAAGAGAAAAAGGGAGGGTGAGTGAGAAGGAGGAGGAGATGAAAGAGAGGCGAGGCAGAGGAGGGGCGGGGGAAGAAACAGAGATTATAGGGCGTGAGAGACAGAGTAAAAAAAGCCGAGGTAGAAATGCAGAGATTACGTTTGTCCTTCTCCCCTCTTCATATAAACACGTCAAGAAACTGTATTCCTCCAGAACATGTGTGGCAGAATATACACATTGTCTGGATGAAGTTGTAAAGAGCAAATTCCTGTCGGGTGAAGATGAGGAAAATATTTCCATCCGCTCAGAAGAAAACCCCGTATGTACATGACTGTTCTCACGATGTGTATGGTTATGTGTTGATATGATAATTCTTCTGTACACATGCATAAGCAGCGTTTGAAGCAGGGCGGTATGGAGGCGTCCAGCTGTAGCCAGAGGCTGAAGGATTCCACGCAGCCTCGCTACCGCTTTGAACACCAAGAAACGGCACAGAGTGGCGCTTCTCTCTTCAACGAACCCTCTTTGGCTCGTATGGGGGGTGGCAGATTCTTTAATGCACATTTTAATATTTTCTACGCGTCGTTAGAGAAATGCACGACATATACATCTGTTACGGGGGACAGTCCGTTTAGTGACAGGATATTTAATTGTTTTGAAGCTCCTTAATGACTCACAGGAGCAGTGCTATTCCTTAATTCTAGAAAGAGGCTCACTTTCCCTGATTTCTGAAAGATAGAAAGCAGTAGATGTGTTGTACTGTGTGTCTGCTATATGATATAAAGGGGACGGACTACTGGTTTGCCAGTACACATGTTGGCTGCTTGTGTTGGAGAAGGTGTTTGCTCGTCTTATCTAGAGACTGCGTGTCATGCACATGATTTAAACCCTTGTAGTTTGGTTTTAATGTTCATTGTATTGCATCCACCAACACCACAGTCTTTGAGCAGCAGCATTGCAGTCCTCAGTATGTTTTGTACGTCCGGACGGCGAAGTCAACATTGACTAAACGTCACAATTAATACACACAAAGCGATGGCGACTAACTGAACCACTAAAAGAACACAACGGTGGTTTGAAAGACTTTTCTTAATGCTCAGAACTGCTTTCCCAGAGTACTGGTTTTTCGTTTTTCTCTTTACTTCAGGGCTCCGATGAAAGATCATTCAACCAAGTCCTGCTGGCAGATGGCATTGTGGGTTTGTGCTCATCGCGGCCTCACTGCCGTTTCCCTGGTGACTGACGTGACCTCCTCAGCACCGGAGCTGCCGTCCACATACAGTTACGCTAATCTGTCTCCGGGAACCGGCTGCCGTTGAAATTTCTGTATGTTTAACGTTGACGGGAAATGCGTTTGTTGCTTCGTTGAGGGAGTTACGTAGGACATGAATTCATCGGTGCAGAATTAAATTGATCACATGTTGGCAGTTAACTGATCCCAACGACAAAACCAAAACATCCTCAATGAATTATATCAACAGAGAAATACAGAAAATCCTCCCATTTGACAAGTTGGAAACAGAGGTTGTATATATATATATTTATTATTATTATTGTGTCATGCACATAACGTGCCCAACCTTCATGGGTTTATAAGACACCAGAACAAAGCTGCAGTGGACGCCCGTCAAAAGACTGCAGCATAAATGGGAGGCCAGGCGAGAATAACCCCAATTATATAGAGACTAACATATAGAAAACAAACGTCAAAGTCAGTAACATCAGCATGTGTGCACGTGGGAAAATGAACCAAAACTACACAGCAGCGTGACCAGGATCAGGATCAGGATCAGGACCAGGATCAGGACCAGGATCAAGTGTGTGTCATGATCAACATCCTGAAAGACAGAAAAGCCAGCCTGAGGTCCCCCTGCATGAATAAAGGAGCTATATAGTCCGAGTCTGTTCTTTCTTACATAATAATTCCTGTGTCTCTTATAGGTGAGTCCCTTATGTGATGACATCTGGGATCATCCTGACATCAGAAATCCCGCGATAAAGTCCCGATGTCGTTTCATCCTTTGTTTCCGTTGCTTTATTCTGACAACTGTCTATCACTGAATCATCTCAACAAGTATCGTCTTTAATTCTAAAGCAGGGCAGCTTTCTCATTTCATGCAAAGCTGACATCTTGCGAGACACGTGGCGTTCCTTCTGACAGCGTAGGATATTCATGTTGCAGACGAGAATGAAACTGTGTCTCTGGAGCCGCTTACACCGGAGGGCGTCATGAAATGTATGCACCCGGCGTGTTCCAGATGTAAGCGTCCGTTAAACTCGCCATGCATCCGCCCCTCTATTATGTCATCTCACTGCTTCAAAGGAGAGAGTTTGAGGTGTTTAACTGCCGTGTTTTTTCTTATTTAGTCACTCGCAGCTGGCCGAATGTCATACATCACATCATCGGTGGCTAAACGGGGAACGTCTATATTTTCCCTGCCGTGGGAAAATGAAAGGCTACATTTGCATGAGAGTGCGTCTTTATTGCTCCGGCGAGGACGAGGGTAGAGAGGTTTAACGGCACTCATCATAATGCTGTCTTTAATCATTCATGATTCACCTTTCCATACACATTAATGAATATTTTAAAACCCACTTTTATAGTTTAAATCATCTGTCGAGAGGCAGGTAGAAGCTTTTAGTTGTGTGTGTGTGTGTGTGTGTGTGTGTGTGTGTGTGTGTGTGTGTGTGTGTGTGTGTGTGTGTGTGTGTGTGTGTGTGTGAATCCAAAGTTTCCTCCTCGTGCATTCAGAGATACAAACGTGTATCTTGGCGGACGGCCGTCTTTTCAAAGTGGGTCCCGATTCCAGACAGTACTTTTTCAGTGTCTTGCTTTTACAAAATCTGTCTTTGTTCCCCAGGCACACCGAGCTAACCTTCCTCGTTCTAACTAATAGTTCTTCGTTCTAACGTTAGCAGCTAGCTGTTAGCAGCCATCGGGCGGCACAGTCCTGCTTAGCTCAGAAACAGAGCTAACGGCTAACGTTAGCGGAGGTCGCATTGAGTTACATCACAAATGGTTCATTTTTCATTTTGAAAAACATGGTATTGGTTGAAGGTTGCATGACTTCATCGGGATGTGCTCAAATCAGAATGTAGATTGACGATCTGCAATAGGCATCGGCAGCGGAAAAAAAGAGCGATGGTGGTGATCTCCGCTTTTGGTTGTTCCCTCATCTTCGCCTGTAGTTTCTCATGAGCACAGTTCAGGCTCATTATCTTTTCAACCACGGTTCTGGGTGAGTGAGCTGTTCTGCAACCCCGCCTGTCCATTAGAAACCAGAGCCATGTTATTGATCATGGAATCGCTCGCCCAGCTCCCTCAGGCTCCTCCTCTGACTTTACGCCAGAGGTCAGAGGGATTCCCCTGGCGGCTGGGAAAGATTGAGGCAGAGCTGCCGGCAATGACTTGGATTTGGCACCAGAGTGAACATTCAGCTTGAGTGGTTTGCGGCTTTTCTTCGTCTCTGTCCCCGGATCATCCTCAGTGGTTGGTGTATTCTTAAGGGACTCTCTGATGGAGATAGTATTTCAGTTAATTACAGTTAAGTTAAGTACTTTTGTTCTAAATTGAACTAATCCCTCTGTCTTTTTTTCGGTGACATAATTACTCCCTCTACCCTCGGGGGATTAATACATTCAGTTTGTTCTCATCAAATCTGAACTTGATTTCCTTGTAAACAAACGGTTGGTTTCCTGCCAATGTGCATCAGCCGAGATGATTTACCTGCAGATCAATTAGCGTTCATAGCAAACGGCTTCTGGATTGGCGTCTATTGGCATGTCTGTGAATATTGATGAGAGAGTGTCCGTATGATCTGACACACTAAGTCTCTCCAGACTTACATCTGTTCATACTTCAGTGTTATAGATTTAACATTTTGATTTCATTTGGGTGCCGAGTCGGATGGGTGTGCAAATTTTGAAGAATGTAGGTTTATCCCAAGCACCTCTTCTCCCTGAGCATTGAGCGACAATAAGAATAATAATAATAATACTTAGCATTTCAATAGGTCCTCGACTCTGACTACGTCAGTGCTCGGGCCCTAATAAATAAACATTTGAATAATAATAGGTCCTCGACTCTGACTACGTCAGTACTCGGGCCCTAATAATACTAAGCATTTCAATAGGTCCTCGACTCTGACTACGTCAGTGCTCGGGCCCTAATAATACTAAGCATTTCAATAGGTCCTCGACTCTGACTACGTCAGTGCTCGGGCCCTAATAATACTTAGCATTTCAATAGGTCCTCGACTCTGACTACGTCAGTGCTCGGGCCCTAAATATAAATAAAGGAGCTATGAACTTGTTCTTTGGTTAGGTCGTTTCTGGGACATGTCAGCTTTGTCCTGTGAAGGAAAAGTCTCCTTCAATGTTAAAACACATCCAAAATGTTTACACCATCTATCACTAACGTCAGGTGAAAATCACCCGAACACGTGCCTGTTGAAAAAAACAGGGATTGGAGCAGGCAGACAGGCATACCTTAAATAAGACACGCCTACCTTCAATAAGACACACCTACCTTCAATAAGACACGCCTACCTTCAATAAGACACACCTACCTTCAATAAGACACGCCTACCTCCATTAAGACACACCTACCTTCAATAAGACACGCCTACCGCCATTAAGACTCGCCTATCGTCAATAAGACACGCCTACCTTCACTCACGTCAGTGAACAGCATGAAGCTACAGAAGGACCCACGAAACTAAGACAAAAGCAACACAATGAAAATAACGTAACGAAAATCGCTCGGGTGAAAATCACCCGACGTTAGTGTTCTAGGGTTAAAGATGTTAGTGTTCTAGGGTTAAAGACGTTAGTGTTCTAGGGTTAAAGACATTAGTGTTCTAGGGTTAAAGACGTTAGTGTTCTAGGGTTAAAGATGTTAGTGTTCTAGGGTTAAAGATGTTAGTGTTCTAGGGTTAAAGACGTTAGTGTTCTAGGGTTAAAGACGTTAGTGTTCTAGGGTTAAAGATGTTAGTGTTCTAGGGTTAAAGACGTTAGTGTTCTAGGGTTAAAGATGCTAGTGTTCTAGGGTTAAAGATGTTAGTGTTCTAAGGTTAAAGACGTTAGTGTTCTAGGGTTAAAGATGTTAGTGTTCTAGGGTTAAAGATGTTAGTGTTCTAGGGTTAAAGATGTTAGTGTTCTAGGGTTAAAGATGTTAGTGTTCTAGGGTTAAAGATGTTAGTGTTCTAGGGTTGAAGATGTTAGTGTTCTAAGGTTAAAGACGTTAGTGTTCTAGGGTTGAAGATGTTAGTGTTCTAGGGTTAAAGACGTTAGTGTTCTAGGGTTAAAGATGTTAGTGTTCTAGGGTTAAAGATGTTAGTGTTCTAAGGTTAAAGACGTTAGTGTTCTAGGGTTAAAGATGTTAGTGTTCTAGGGTTAAAGATGTTAGTGTTCTAGGGTTAAAGATGTTAGTGTTCTAGGGTTGAAGATGTTAGTGTTCTAGGGTTAAAGATGTTAGTGTTCTAGGATTAAAGACGTTAGGGTTAAAGATGTTAGTGTTCTAGGGTTAAAGACGTTAGTGTTCTAGGGTTAAAGATGTTAGTGTTCTAGCGTTAAAGACATTAGGGTTAAAGATGTTAGTGTTCTAGGGTTAAAGACGTTAGTGTTCTAGGGTTAAAGACGTTAGGGTTAAAGATGTTAGTGTTCTAGGGTTAAAGACGTTAGTGTTCTAGGGTTAAAGATGCTAGTGTTCTAGGGTTAAAGACATTAGGGTTAAAGATGTTAGTGTTCTAGGGTTAAAGACGTTAGTGTTCTAGGGTTAAAGATGTTAGTGTTCTAGGGTTAAAGACATTAGGGTTAAAGATGTTAGTGTTCTAGGGTTAAAGACGTTAGTGTTCTAGGGTTAAAGACGTTAGTGTTCTAGGGTTAAAGATGTTAGTGTTCTAAGGTTAAAGACGTTAGTGTTCTAGTGTTAAAGACGTTAGTGTTCTAGGGTTAAAGACATTAGGGTTAAAGATGTTAGTGTTCTAGGGTTAAAGACGTTAGTGTTCTAGGGTTAAAGACGTTAGTGTTCTAGGGTTAAAGATGTTAGTGTTCTAAGGTTAAAGACGTTAGTGTTCTAGGATTAAAGACGTTAGTGTTCTAGGGTTAAAGACATTAGGGTTAAAGATGTTAGTGTTCTAGGGTTAAAGATGTTAGTGTTCTAGGGTTAAAGACATTAGGGTTAAAGATGTTAGTGTTTTAGGGTTAAAGACGTTAGTGTTCTAGGGTTAAAGACATTAGTGTTCTAGGGTTAAAGATGTTAGTGTTCTAGGGTTAAAGACATTAGTGTTCTAGGGTTAAAGACGTTAGTGTTCTAGGTTTAAAGATGTTAGTGTTCTAGGGTTAAAGACATTAGTGTTCTAGGGTTAAAGATGTTAGTGTTCTAGGGTTAAAGACATTAGTGTTCTAGGGTTAAAGATGTTAGTGTTCTAGGGTTAAAGACGTTAGTGTTCTAGGGTTAAAGACATTAGTGTTCTAGGGTTAAAGATGTTAGTGTTCTAGGGTTAAAGACGTTAGTGTTCTAGGGTTAAAGACGTTAGTGTTCTAGGGTTAAAGATGTTAGTGTTCTAGGGTTAAAGACATTAGTGTTCTAGGGTTAAAGACGTTAGTGTTCTAGGGTTAAAGACGTTAGTGTTCTAGGGTTAAAGACATTAGTGTTCTAGGGTTAAAGACGTTAGTGTTCTAGGGTTAAAGATGTTAGTGTTCTAGGGTTAAAGACGTTAGTGTTCTAGGGTTAAAGACGTTAGTGTTCTAGGGTTAAAGATGTTAGTGTTCTAGGGTTAAAGACGTTAGTGTTCTAGGGTTAAAGATGCTAGTGTTCTAGGGTTAAAGATGTTAGTGTTCTAAGGTTAAAGACGTTAGTGTTCTAGGGTTAAAGATGTTAGTGTTCTAGGGTTAAAGATGTTAGTGTTCTAGGGTTAAAGATGTTAGTGTTCTAGGGTTAAAGATGTTAGTGTTCTAGGGTTAAAGATGTTAGTGTTCTAGGGTTAAAGATGTTAGTGTTCTAGGGTTGAAGATGTTAGTGTTCTAAGGTTAAAGACGTTAGTGTTCTAGGGTTAAATATGTTAGTGTTCTAGGGTTAAAGACGTTAGTGTTCTAGGGTTAAAGATGTTAGTGTTCTAGGGTTAAAGACGTTAGTGTTCTAGGGTTAAAGATGTTAGTGTTCTAGGGTTAAAGATGTTAGTGTTCTAGGGTTAAAGACGTTAGTGTTCTAGGGTTAAAGATGTTAGTGTTCTAGGGTTAAAGATGTTAGTGTTCTAGGGTTAAAGATGTTAGTGTTCTAGGGTTGAAGATGTTAGTGTTCTAGGGTTAAATATGTTAGTGTTCTAGGATTAAAGACGTTAGGGTTAAAGATGTTAGTGTTCTAGGGTTAAAGACGTTAGTGTTCTAGGGTTAAAGATGTTAGTGTTCTAGGGTTAAAGACATTAGTGTTCTAAGGTTAAAGACGTTAGTGTTCTAGTGTTAAAGACGTTAGTGTTCTAGGGTTAAAGACATTAGGGTTAAAGATGTTAGTGTTCTAGGGTTAAAGACGTTAGTGTTCTAGGGTTAAAGACGTTAGTGTTCTAGGGTTAAAGATGTTAGTGTTCTAAGGTTAAAGACGTTAGTGTTCTAGGATTAAAGACGTTAGTGTTCTAGGGTTAAAGACATTAGGGTTAAAGATGTTAGTGTTCTAGGGTTAAAGATGTTAGTGTTCTAGGGTTAAAGACATTAGGGTTAAAGATGTTAGTGTTCTAGGGTTAAAGATGTTAGTGTTCTAGGGTTAAAGACGTTAGTGTTCTAGGGTTAAAGATGTTAGTGTTCTAGGGTTAAAGACATTAGTGTTCTAGGGTTAAAGACGTTAGTGTTCTAGGGTTAAAGATGTTAGTGTTCTAGGGTTAAAGACATTAGTGTTCTAGGGTTAAAGATGTTAGTGTTCTAGGGTTAAAGACATTAGTGTTCTAGGGTTAAAGATGTTAGTGTTCTAGGGTTAAAGATGTTAGTGTTCTAGGGTTAAAGACGTTAGTGTTCTAGGGTTAAAGATGTTAGTGTTCTAGGGTTAAAGATGTTAGTGTTCTAGGGTTAAAGACATTAGTGTTCTAGGGTTAAAGACGTTAGTGTTCTAGGGTTAAAGACGTTAGTGTTCTAGGGTTAAAGACGTTAGTGTTCTAGAGTTAAAGACGTTAGTGTTCTAGGGTTAAAGACGTTAGTGTTCTAGGGTTAAAGATGTTAGTGTTCTAGGGTTAAAGATGTTAGTGTTCTAGGGTTAAAGATGTTAGTGTTCTAAGGTTAAAGACGTTAGTGTTCTAGGGTTAAAGACATTAGTGTTCTAAGGTTAAAGACGTTAGTGTTCTAGGGTTAAAGATGTTAGTGTTCTAGGGTTAGTGCACGCTGGCCTGTTTATCTTCCATCGTGTCCTGCAAGTTGTTCCTCTTCTCTCAACATCTCCCCCTCATCCTTGAATCCATCTCTTTCCGTCCCTCCAGCTATTTGTCCTCCTATACACCTCTACGTTCCTTGAACGTGCCTGACGTTCTCCTCCATCCTTTGATTTCCTGTTACCGTTTTATTTTTTCCCCATGTTCCTCTCTTCATCCTTCCTCTCCTTTCTTTGTGAAATGTTCCCAACATTCCCCCTCGTTCCCTTTGGCCTCTTCCCTTCCAACTCCATCTTAACCTGTCACCCGCCCAAGCTGTCCTCCGGCTCTGCCCCACCACCTCCATCCATCCCACTGCTCTATTTGACCCCCGGCCTTCCTCCATCCATGCGTCGGTCCTTCATCTCTGCTGACCTCTGTGCCTCCTCGCCATGTATTGCCCCCCTCATTTGTCCTCCTCCACCCCATCCCTCGTTGACATCGCCTTCATCCCTCCGTCCATCCTTCACGCTCCCTCTCCTTGTCCTCCACCTCTCATTTACCCCCTTTAACATCTCCTCCCCGTCTCACCCTCACCCCTCGGTTACCTCCTCCTGTCTCCTCATCTTTTTCTCTCCTCCCGCCCTCATCATGACCTCTCCATAAGTATCATTGCCACCCACCTTTCCTCTCCACCTCTCATCTCGACTTTGGCGCCATCATGATTGCCATTACAAGAGAGGTTAAAGATCCCATCATTGCTCTAGATGTCATCAGCACACACACACACACACACACACACAAGGAAACATATCGGCCCATAAATGTGCTCCCCTCGCGTCGGTGAAGTTCCCTGATGCTCGTTTCTGGCGGAATTACCCGGAGCCGATGTGTGCTTAATGAGTCTGCGTGTGCGTGTTTGTCTAAGTCCATGATGTGTTTGTTGGTACTGATGTAGTCTACGTAGTAATCCCTCATGCATCGTGCATGGCAGTGTGGGCAGAAATAGCCTGGCTGTTTGGGCTGATATCATCCGTGGCGCTGTCTAGAAATAATTCTCAGACTGTGGAATGAGGCCAGAAGCTGGCTGACCCCATTAGGGTCAGCCTCACAACTCATTGTGACGGGCCCGCCGCTGATCGACAAGGCAAGCTCACCTCTGTCTGACTAATAGCTGCGGACTGGCTGGCAGCCGGTCTGTGGTCCGTGGCCAGATGGCCCGAAAGACAAGAGACATGGCTGCACAGAGGCACAGTAGTGTGGCATTAATAACACCATTCTGTGGTATAATGAAAATGGCCACAGTTTGTTTTTGTGGTGGAATGTTTATTTTGACAGATATTTCCTTTTTTTGGTTTCCAAACTGATTCTGTTCTGAAAAGTGAAGCAAATGTGGAAGCGCCTTAAACTTGCATTACCTCTAATGCCCACCAGGGGCCACTCCTCTGGTTCCAGAATGCTCCGATTGTAAAGAAGTCTACGAGAAAAGGACCCTACTTCTAACTTGATGTATTAAACATTGTAAACATGAGTTTACGGTCTGCAGATTTAGGATGGAGCTGCCTGATTGACAGGTCGCTGCCAGGTCTGGAAACTGTCCATGTGTTGGTGTTAGAACTTTAACCCTTCCACTGTGTGTTTTCAGTTCATGAAAGCTAGCTTACAAATGTCTGTCAGGGTTTGGTTGCACTTAGCTCCACCCTCTTGTGTCACCTCTGGTTGCAAAAAATGTAAGATGGTGTCGGCCAAAATGTCAAACTCGAGATTTCAAACTTTAGTCTATAAAACAATGGGGGACGTCACGGTGACTACGTCCACATCTTTTATACACTCGAGGTTTGAGCAAACTATGAATCCTCTTCTCCTCCGCACTGAATGGGTGGTTGTTGCAGCGTTAAGCTTAAAGTTGTCGGAAGACTAGAAAGGTGGCACATGAAAGCAAGTTCTTCTTCTGCGGTCAGGATTGCAGTTGAATAACGATAATGTCTTGCAGGCGAGAGGTCAGCAAAGTGTGTGGTTTTGATGACTGGATGCTGAGGTTTGCATCCCGTCTCGTTTCTTTTAAATCTGGTTTCTTTAAGCCGTACGTTGCCAGAGCCGTCACCAAATGAAATCTTCATTCTAGATGAGCCAGATGAGAAAATGCCCAGACAAGTTGTTCTTAAAAACACTGACAAGCTGCCTGTTTTTTGTTTCCAGCTCTGATGACTTCTAGTTTTCTTGCCACAGTGGTTGGCAGAATTGACTAATGAGATTCTGTTGAAACCAGAATGTACGCACATCAAGGCGGTCTTAGCTTCACGATCTGTTTATAGACTCATCTGGGCTCTTTAGCTGCTCAGCTGCTCACTTCCTAACTAATGACTCCCTGAGTAGTGCAGACATCAGCAGCATCTTGATCAAGAGAGGGAACATACGAGGCGGTCAACTGTTATTCTATAATCAATAATCCATAATTCATGTCTCAAAATCCTGTCTTGAAAGTGAGACTTTGCTGGAAAGTGTGTTGTCAGAATGTTAAGATGCAACTGCAGATTAAACCGCCTTTGCCCTCAACGTCCTCAGTGAATTGGTGAAGTCTGACATTTGTCTGCGGCTTTCCAGGAAACTGCTGCGTCAGACTTTCCCACTTTTCTGAATGTATGTCGCGGCTCCCGTCGTTCTGCTAAATCAAATCACAATGTGTTTAACCAGCGCTTTGTTGAGCCATTTCAGAGTAAGGTCAATGCATGAACACCAGCAAAGTGCACCAAGACATCGGTCTTTGAAGCGAGCGCATACTCAGTGGACGTGATGAAAACAACATTTCTGCATGTGCAGGTTTTCCTTTTGAATACTTTAAAGGGAAGGCATTTGAATGACCCATTCAAAGGGTAACTGTATACATTATGTGAGGCGATCAGGGCTCTGCGTTGCAACCTTGTGATTGGACCTGCTGTCTCGTGCTTTTATTAAGTTGCCTTAGTCTCGTCCGTGTTGCCATTTCAGCAGTTCTGTCTCTCTGTTGTGCACACATGCATCCCTTCGGCCCCGCTCTCATTTCCATAATCCATACATTGTACAGAGTATTTCCTACATAATTCCTGAGGTTACTGGCCTGGAGCTGATCCCAGTCATGGAAATAACTCGGATAGGAAGGCGGTCTGGAGCTAACCAGGCTGGTAACCTGAAACCGATTAGAGCTGCTAGATTAAGGATCAAATCATAAATACTGGAGGAGGAAGTAAAGAGCATTAAGGAGCGGTGCTGGGGCAAAAAGATAGAAACACGAAAGATACAAACGACAACAGTAACAACAAATACATTTTCATTTTTACCTTTTTAAGATTTGGGTTTATTTGATTCAATTATTAGTCTCCTCTGAGGTCTCAGTGCTCGCCTTCCAACACTACTGTCTAAGCCAGTCAGTGGTCAGAGTACACACAAATAAATAAATGTACTGTGTAATAGTTATCACATTTCACTCATTTCATTGGTTGGGAAATGTACAACATTTTTAAGTTGTATTTTATTTAAATATATTAAGTGCCTATCCACACAGTTTTAGTTGTAGATTTGGTTTTCATTCAAGAAACTAACCTAAATCTATGCGTTGAATAATGGCCCTTCAATTACAACCAAGAGGGTTGGCTCATCCAAGTGCATCGAGAACATGAACTGGTATTACAGTATCACTGCAAACCAAGATAACCGTGTCACTCTAGCATCCTGCTTCATCTCAACCTGATCTCATTCACAACCCAGTACATACCGACACCTTGGAGGCACTGTAGGTTTAGGCACCAAAATGACTTTTGAGTTGTTAAATGAGTTGGGCCCGACGTAGCCTGCGATCCGCTGGTGACATAAGTTCAGTACATCCCATAGCATCCTTGACTATTGGTTCCACACGAGACACGAACAGTGGTCTCCCTGGTGAAAGTCCTGCTGGTTTGAAAAATGAATCCAGCCCAACCTCTTGAGGATGCTGACTTTCTTTCCGAGGTCACTTGACGCCCGAATGCTTTTCATACAAAATGTCACTATTTGACACCCTGAGAATGACATCGGGCTGTTTCTCTCCGTAATGGACATATTTCCAGCGTAAACCCATTGACGAAGAGACCAAGGTTGCCATCCTGATGCGACTGGCTTTTGAACTTGAAATTGTCAAACTAGAACTCAATTAGTCAAGAAAAAAATAAAATCAAGTTCCAGTACCAGCTATATCATTAAACACATATTCTCATGGTTGAGAGCCATCTCTCCGCCATCACGGAGCCTGACATCGACAGACCAAAGAGAACCAATCAAACATGAGCTTAAGGACGTGTCTGGTTCCTTTGCAAAGTGAACACATATTACGACGGCAAAACCAACTGAGCTCCTGTTCAAAGACACACTGATGCTCCGCCGCCACAGCTCCCCCAGCTCCCCCAGCTCCCACAGCTCACACGTTGTTGCACTAACGGGTTCTACCTCTATTCAGTTGTGTCCAAAAGCGTTCTGGTCGACGCCTGTTAACAACGGCCCTTTTGAAAATAGAAAATGAACTCAGGGATCCCGGAATAATTTGCATTTGTGATTTGGTGTGGCGAAGTCACGTTCTTCAGGTTCTCCTCCCACCTTCCAGCTGGCTGGATGTTGTGTTTCTTATCACTTCGCTGTTTGTTGTCTGTGAGAGCTGCTTGCCGTCTCTATCACAGAGCTGTACGGAGAGACTGGGGACTGTGAAGTTATTTCTCCATGCTGGAATACATTGCATACATCAATTGCTTATATGTCCGTCCAGGGAGACTGATATTGTAGCCGGACGCCGTAACGAGAGCAATATAAGCTGATGCTGGATCAGAAATCATGATGACATTTGTGTACCATAGAAGGGCCATAAAAATGCTAATGTTCCTTCTCTGGCAGTGGGGGAGGTAGCTGAAGGATTAGACAGAGTGCTGCTGATGTTATTAGATAAAAACATCATCATTACACTCATTGCTTGGTAACCGCAGTGCTGCGTAGGCTTCTTCTTCGATGTGACATGATTACAACGACTCATGGCCGAAGTCGATTGGACAAATAAGACGTCGTAATTCATTACGCAGACGTTCCCAGTCGCAGTCCATTTAGAGTACCGGACGCAACATTTGGAGGCCGACTATGATGTGACTTTTAGCTAATGATGTGTTTCTTCAGTCTTTTTTTGCAGTAGCAACGCTCTTAAAGGCTGCAGGGCTGAACGAGATTTTTATAAAGCTGTAAAGTCCTGGTTGTTTGTGGATTAGAAATGCCTTGTTAATCGTATTAGATTAAAGAGTCCACCAGGCTTCAATTCACTTTCTATTGGATCCAGCCAATAAGTGGATTTTCCTTTACTGCCAAGCTAGAAAGTGCCTTTTCAGGAGGATGATGCTTTCTCGTGAATGAATGATGATGAAATATTGGGGAACAGACAGCGGAAAACAAATTTGTAGAAATGAGTCCTGAAACATTTTGGTCTTTAACCAAAAATTAATCGACTACAACTTTTAATATGAAGCCATCCCCAATTAAAACTTCCACACATTCCCTCACGTCCTGCTTCTCAATTTTGAGGATTTGCAGCTTTTCGGCTTCACCTCACAGTATATACTATGATGATGATGATGATGGTGGTGATGATGATGATGATGATGAATATATTGGAGGAATATTGGTCAGACAAAACATTATGAAGAAGTCACCTTGGCAAAGTCTATTAATTCAACAATAGTTAGCAGATGAATCAAACGTGTTGAAGTCCAGTATCATTTGTTCACCATTTGCATATATTTGATAGACTTAATTATGAAGAAAAAGATGAAAGACATAATTGAAAATTACCACAGCTGCCACATTATAGTTATTTATCTTCAGCTGAATTTCCTTTTTTTTTGTTTTTCTTGTTGTGCCAATTACTGGAGAAGAATGAGGAATGAATGCTCCTAAAGGTCTAATAAAAAATCTCCTTGTTTATGCCCATCATATCTGCATAGTGACAGACCACTCCCCCGTCATGTTTCACCTCATATGGAGGTTATCGTGTTGCCATGGTGAACTTCAACACTTTTAAATGATACCCTGCATTGTTTTGTTTACAGCTGTGTCAGAAAAAATGTCAAGGCGGATGATACCCCCCCCACAACACACTCCCACTTTAGGCACACACACTCACTTGTGACCCCTTGACCCCTCTCGCCGGAACAACACAGAACACTCCCACGCGCCTTCAGAGGCTTAAATCACACACTGTATGTTTCGCACTGCGGAGTAAACACGCGGTCCACAAAGACGCTCACCCACGCTCTGTCTCGACCTCCTGCTCTGTCTCGACCTCCTGCTCGTCCTCGACCTCCTGCTCTGTCTCGACCTCCTGCTCTGTCTCGACCTCCTGCTCGTCCTCGACCTCCTGCTCGTCCTCGACCTCCTGCTCGTCCTCGACCTCCTGCTCTGTCTCGACCTCCTGCTCGTCCTCGACCTCCTGCTCTGTCTCGACCTCCTGCTCGTCCTCGACCTCCTGCTCGTCCTCGACCTCCTGCTCGTCCTCGACCTCCTGCTCGTCCTCGACCCCTCCTCCGCCTCCCCCTCCGGTGACGTCCTCCTCTCCTCGGTTGAGCCGGTTGTTGAAGTGAGAGGAGGAGAAGGGAGGAATGAGACCCTTCCCCTCGACGCGCACAGACATGAGACGAGAGGCGACAACTGCCTCGCATGCTTCCAGACCATCCTTGTCTTTCCTTCTACCTTCCTCTGTCCTCCCGACTTTGTGTGTGTGTGTGTGTGTGTGTGTGTGTGTGTGCACACACGTGTGTGTGTGCGTGCATCAAGCTCCGTGTCTGCCTCAGACCTCCCCGAGGCCGTTCATGGATTTATCCTCAGTGTATTCAGACGTGTGATAGCAGCAGAGCGGCCTTGTTATCCAGCAGGTGATTGATAAGCTTTATGTTTATCTAGTGGCGTTTTAACCAGGCGCCTGCTAATGCCTGCTCTCCTTCAGCCCATCTTCACACAGCAGTGCTCATGCTGCTGCTTTACAGGAGAGCTCGATCCATCACCTTCCTATAGCTGTGAGCGACAGAGGGGCTCGTATCCTTTACATTTACCTTTATTTGAATGAGCACTTACATAATGTTCTGATTGATAAAAACAAAAAAAGACGATGGCGAATCAGAAATCAAGCAAATGTCATACAACCACAGAGAGATGCATGAAACACATTTTATTTTGAACTTCCTGATGTGTTGGAGTCAACCCCGTCTCCTCTTAAATTACGTTCCCATGCAACTAAACTGCCCTCTCAATTAGGATTTGAGGGAAACATATATAAATATTGGATTGCAGTTGCAGTTTTCAAGTGTGAAACACTTGCTTAAAGTTATAAATTGTCAAAAAAATAAATGCTACTGAACTACTTTGTTATGTTGTTAGGTAAAAAAAAGTTTGGCGTGAAATGACTTGAAACTTGCCTCTGAAACTTTACTTGTTATATAAGTCCAAAGAGAACTTCCAGTACCAAATACATTTCCCTCAAACAATGACTCAGTGCAGGTTTGTTTGTATGGAACGTACTTTTTAGGAGACAGGGTTGTTGGAGTGGCTCTCTCCAAAAGAGAGCTCTGAAGTGTGTGAAACTAACGAGTCTATAATTGGGCGATCTGTCAAAAGAGTCAATTGTGATCTTTGTCCTTAAATTAAAAAAAGGATGAAATGTGCTGTATGAGTATATCATCTGGTTGGATTTCAGCAGTGGCCTTTCTCTGAGTGCTCCGGGCTTCTGAAATCAGTATTTGGTTTTACATGTTGTCTGCGCCACAGGAGCCTGAATCCACAGGAGTGCAGAGGATTCCCTTTATTCAAGACGTTTGAAGTAATATCTCTCTGTAGATACAAATGAACACTGAAAGAAAACCTTATCCAGCATTAAATTGCAATTGTTGTGTGATGCAACTGTTAACAAAAATAATTTAAATGAAACCACCACTAGTGTTCCTGGATATTTTTTAGAGCAGGATTTGGGAAGAAAAATTATCATTAAATTAAATAAAGTGACTTCACATATCCTGTGTCAAACGTCTTCTTTTTTAATAAACATTACTTAGTTATGGCAGGTTTTTTTTTTTTGCAGTGTAATGTTCTCTAAGCACAAGAAGACCCCTGGGACACATTTCACAGACTTTTCACATTTTACAGAAAAACAATCCTAAACAGCGTGTGATACGTCTCATGATGTCCGGGTCCCCAGAGCCCCGTCATTACAGAGTAATTATGCCTCAAAGCCAGGGGCAAAGTGCTCCGCTCGTTTACTGAGGGAAGCGGAGGAATTAGAAAACACCAAAACAGCGTTGCTTTTTGGGGCTTTCATGTCAAGTTTAGCAACTCGTGTCAGGTCTCCGAAGCGTAATTAAGATGCTCTGACTTCAGCTGATTAAAGGGACGCGCCTCGTCTCCAGAGCTGGTGTGATGTGGGGCTTCTCGTCTCCTGGAAATTACATTCTAATAACACTCATTTATTTTCCTAATTACACTGTGATGAGTGATCTGATTGCAGTCTGCATTATGTTCCTCTGCCATGTTTGAGTCCCGATGCCATTTCTGAACTCGCATATCGGCCGATACCGAGAACCTATCCGCTCCCAGGAAAAAAAATTCATTTATACAAAATGTAGATGATATTAATATTTTTAAGCCGCTACTGTCACGAGAAAGCTTGTGAAGACCCAAACGCCGACAACTGTGAAAAGTACATTTATTTAAAAAAAGGGCAAGGTTTCCAAAAAGACCGGATCAAAAGCAGAGGTACAAACAGGAATCTAAACATACAAAAACGACACGGGGCAGGAGACAAACAGGGTTTAAATACACAGGAAATGTGCAGGTGATTGGACACAGGAGGAAACAATCATGGCCAGGCAGGAAGTGCAGAGAGACGAGGACTAAACTAGAAACAAGAAACTAGAAACAACCCAAAACTGTGACCGCTACTGACCTGTATGGATGTGATACGATTGCCGCCGTTGTTGTATGGCCTGGGGACACTACGGCCCAATCCCAACCCTTTACGAACTCAAGGGAATTACCCACAATTCATAGCAATGTGACATTAACCCTTTAAAAACAGGGTGTGAAAATCCCCCTGCGCCTATTATCAGACAAAAAACAACAACATATTATCTCCGGAACCACATCGTTGTTTAACTTAATTTGAATTGCTACAATACCACAGCCCCTGTGAGAAGATGCATCTGGTGTGAAACATGATTAAAGTAACCGTTACGTTTAAGTATTTACGTGAACTCAATTTTTGAACCGAACGACACAGTTTTTTGACTGAAACTCCTTTGAACACCCACATGCTGTGTTCTACTATGATTTTTGTTCTACTCCGATTCTCTAGGTCCTAATCTTTCCAAAAAGCTGTCTTATTAGTATGTGGGCTGTGTTAGGGCACCATAATACAGTTTGAAAAACTCAGTGACCGCTCAAGGAGACATTTTTGGGAAATCTTGCTCATATCGTGCTGGATGTTTATAGTTTTGATCAAAATATCTTTTAAAAGTGATATTTTTGCAGATATACATTTTTTTTCTCAAGACTATGCTGAACAAATACATACAATAAACACAAGTATTGGAATTCATTTGGGGTTCCTACGACGACTCAAACACAGGGGAGAAGAACAAAAAGTCTGGGAAAAACTGGTTCCACCGTGCTTTAGGGCTCGCAGTTCCCAATTGAAGCATGGAGACGTAAAAAAAAAAGAAAGGTAAACAAAGAGGCACGTGATAAAATACCTTTACACTACAGCATTACGGATTAAAGATGGAACATAAAAACACATGAAATCAGAGGAATGAAAGCAGAAATTATATATATAATATTTTTTTTACATTCATCAAACATTTCGTTTTGACAAAAACAAGTAAATAGATCATTTAAAATGACTCTTCATCTTGTGAGGAAGACGTGCAAATCAGTGAATAAAAAGTATAAAATACCACTCCGACTTACTTTTACTTTCGCCCGTGACACTCCTGGACTAAAGTCCAATGTTTGGTTGAAGCTCTCCGCTAGGACCTGCCCAATGTACAGTTCCGTCAGTTGTAGTTCTAATCTATTCTAATCTATTCTTTGTTTTAAATAATTCCTCTTCAGTTTAGTTTAACAGGGTTTTAACACGTTTGTTCCACTGACTCAGACTGCAGAGAACATCAATACCGTCCCATCAACAAGACGAGCTCTACAACCATTACTCAGCTGCGTCTGAACCATACATAACTTCAATATATAGTTCTTAAAAGGGTTTCCTAGCTTTAGCGTGACAAGAGGTTTTTATATTCACGATGAGAGATCCTATGAAATCAGATATTATCTCCTTCATAAAATGTAAATCCACACCTTAAGATATTCAATTCAATTCAGTTCATTTTATATAGCCCAACATCACAAATACAAGTTTGCCTCGGAGGGCTTTACAATCTGTACACATGACTTCCCTGTCCCGGGACCTCACATCGGATCAGGAAAAACTTCCCCAATAAAGAGAGTAAAAACCCTTTCACAGGGAAAAAGGGGAAGAAACCTGAGGGAGAGCAACAGAGGAGGATCCCTCTCCCCGGATGGACAGAAGCAATAGATGTCATGTGGCCAGAATGAATAACGTAACCGAGTTACAGCACATTCAATGAATATGACATAAATAATTCATATATTGAGTAGTAGGCATGGTCCATGATCCAGATAGCCACGATCCATGAAGCAGAAGGAGGTAGAGAGGAGGGGCATCAGCAGGGCCATGGCAGCAGGCAGGATCGGTTCCAGTCAGCCACGATCCATGGAAAAAGAAAGTAGAGTTAGTAATATGCATTGAAGAGACAATCATTTATCCAGAAGGAGAGATATATGACAGAAGCTATCTGACACCTTTTGACAGTTCCAAATTGTTCACTGAATTCATACCTGGTCTTTTTCCGGCTGATTATCTGTACTCTGTCGGTAGTGTTTTCTTGCCTTGACACTTGCTGCTTGTTTCAACTTCAAACACTGGTTTCAACCTCTTGTGTTGTAACATCTGACAATTGAAGAGGAATAATTCAGGGAGATCCTGCTGATTGAAAACATTGTATTTTGATTAAGAAACTGGTTTCCTTAACTATTTAAAAGTCTTTCTAAAAGTGCTGAATGTAAATTGTGAACAACAAATCTCTGTTCAAGTCTGCAGGAAGGAGAGCTAGTAATGTTAGCGGTTAGCAGTCAGTAGTGTTACGGTTTGTAGTAGGCTGGACCCAAGCGCAGACACGGGCATGGCAAGGTCAGGGTAGAAATGGGTTTTACTGATGATTTGCGGTGGCGGCGGCTGGGCAGGAGTCTGCAGCAGGCACAGGGAACAGGAGTTAGTTAACAGGCAGTACAAGATAAATCACAAGAGTACTCTAAATCGTTGAAAGGAGCTAAATCATCTGGTGAGAGGGAAGCCAGACTATTTGACAGGAAGGATTTGATGAGATGATTGTAGGTGCTGGAGATGACGTGCAGGTGCGGCGATAGGCCCAGGTGCTGGAAGCCACGCCCATGGCGCACACACATATACACACACACACACACACACACGCACGCACGCACGCACGCACACACACACACACACACGTATACAGAGAACGAACAGGGGACACGAGAGACACAGGCAGGCGGCAGAGCCGACACACAGAACACAGAGGGGAGACACAGAGAAAAATCAAAAAAGGAGTGACAGCCGAGCCTTGACATGTAGACCTGCATGATTAAAGCAACGGCGCGAACAGCTAAGCTTAGATTTTGTCTAGAGGCGGAAATACATTTGCAAATACACTGTAATAAAGCAGTGTCTTCTGAAGTACATTGGTTTGTTTTAGCTTTTTACCATGTTATCAAATTCGGTCCTGATAATTGGTAATGTGATTTCTTACACATCAACACAAACTAGCATATGATAGTATGTAACATTTCTTGAATTGAGAAAAGAAAGAAAAAAAACACAATACTACATATTTTTTACACCAAATAACTGCTCCGCGTTGATAACTTTATTGCACAGTAAGCATTTTTACATGTATTCATTTGGATTGACAGGTTATTAGTGCTCTTTTTTTGACAATAACATGGGCTTTACTTCTCTGCTGTTTCACTCAGTCAGTTAGCAGGGTGCTGGTTGTTTGTCGGGTTGTAGATCAGTAACAAACACTTACTCTTCTGTCTCGGCTAGCGGTCATATTCATCTCTTTTATAGCGGCTATCAGGGCTGAACTACACCTTAATGTGTTCCTGCATCAGCATGAGTCTGTACTCTGATTGAACATGAGAAAGCTTTATTGGCCCCCGCGCCTCCATCTCAAACACATTACCAGATCGGTCTTTAACAGATAAGCAAAGAGTATAATCCCCACCCACTCCGTCTCTGGAGTCTTTACGCGTGCTGCAGTTGGCGCTTGTCCAGTGGTCATTTATCGCATGTGGCTCCCAATATTCGGTTAAACGTGCCCTTGAAAACAATAACAATAAAGCAATTTCTCCTTGCAGCCTCCCAAGAAGCAGGCGCGCACAGTGGTGGAATATTAAGTGTTTTTACTTGACCTTTTAAATGAGCTGGATGGTCTCTTGAGATCGAAATCACTTTTGGGGAAGTAAATGGTTCCACAAGCAGAATGTGATGTAGCTGAACAGGCAATACATAGAAACGCCATTGAAACCACTGAAAATCACAATTTTTCCTCCAAAAGCTGTAAATGTAATAGGTTTACGTTCATACTTCATGGCTGGAAGTACATGGACACGCTTTACCATCCAGTGTTGTGCATTTATAACCAAATCCTTTATACACATACACTAGTGGTGGACCTCTCTTCTGCTCTCGTGTCTGAAGGGGATCTAATACATGCAGGTGGAACAATCTGGAGGCTGTTGAAGCAGCAGATGAATGTGTTTTAGTTTTCGAATCATTGGCTGAAATAAGACGTTGGATGTTTTCTTACTGGCCACTGAAGCCGATAGAAGGCTGCACTTGGTTTCTCTTTGTTCTTCTCTCCTGGTAGTAATCAATGCTTCAGAAGAGCTAATGGTTTGGGTGTGGCCCGTACGTTGGCGCATCAGAGTGATGGATTGATCAGTTAGGGAAGGCTTGACTAATCAATGGACACGTTTCCTGGGAACGTTTCCATCCGGTTTCGCGTCGCGACGATGGTGGGAGAGCGCAGACACGTCTCCCACTCGCTGGCCCGAGTCTCTAATTATCCGCGGCCTGGATCACGTAACGAGACTCTGCACAGGTGCCGGGCCCCCTCAACCAGTTTGCTCATTATTCAGCGTTTGCAGTGTTTGGACTCAAAAAGAAAAAAGAATAGCCACACTTAGGCTGGCTCTGGCCCCTCTGCCTGTGGAAGGAGATAGAGAATGAGTGTGGACACGAGTTATGCCGTAAACTAGGAGTCACGGCGTTGGATTGGCTGCAGTCATATCTTTCTCTTCCGTCATGACGCACTAAAACAACTATAAAAAAAGACACCCTTTGCAAACCTTTGTTAGCAGAGCTGTTATTGTATTTCACCAGCCAGTTGTACTGTATAATTAAGGCTCCAAGGAACAGCAGTGGGCCGTGGGGTGATTGTAGCCACGGATGACTCACATGATATTTTTGAAGTCATTAGGGCCCATATTTATTTTATAGCCACAATCAGTCAGTCCAAATTATTCATTAAGGTGTTAGCCATTTGAATAAACAAGGGAACCTCACAGCCGGACAGATTACAGTGGCAGCAGTGTGTTTAAAGTGTCCACAGCTATGAAGTATTATTTTTGTGTTCCTACGGGGTTAGTTCAGTCTCATTAATGACAAATGCACACAGAAAGATTCACAAATGCGCACAGAACAATTCACAAATATATTTGATTTACAAATGCACACAGAAGGGTTTACAAATACATTCCAATGATTTATATAAATGTAAAAAAATAGTGAAACAGATCTTAACTTAAAACCTATTACATATTAAAAAAAAAATCACAAATATATTTCTGCATTTGTATGTATTTGTGCATTGACTTTTCTATTTCTTTGTGGATTTGTATGGATTTCTTTGCAGACCGCACTGCATTGCTACAAATGCAGAAATATATTTGTGATTTTTTTTAATATATAATTGGTTATAAGTTAAGATCTGTTTCACTTCGACTCATTTCAGTCTTTTAAATAATTTAGAATTAGGACAAGATAAGCGAGGAACATCAAAGTAAGGAAAGTGTACACAAAATGCTAAAAAAACAGAAAGCAGAACTCATTGTGGGTTTCAAGAAACAGGGTCTACTCCAGGCTATTCTCAGCGGGGGGAGGGGGGTGGAGGGAACTGCCGAACCGGACTGGGGACATCGTCGGGCGGTGGAAAGAGCACTTTGAGGAACTCCTGAACCCGGCCAACATGTCCCCCGGAGAGGGGGCAGCGCCGGAAGACTTTGGGGTGGTTTCACCCATATCCCTGGTAGAGGTCGCTAAGGTAGTCAAAAAGGCGCCAGGGGTGGATGAGATCCGCCCTGAGATGCTGAAAGCGCTGGACATTGTTGGGCTGTCTTGGTTGACACGCCTTTTCAGTGTTGCATGGGGGTCGGGAACAGTGCCCATGGACTGGCAGACCGGGGTGGTGGTTCCCATCTTCAAGAAGGGGGACCGGAGAGTGTGCTCAAACTATCGTGGCATCACACTGCTCAGCCTCCCGGGAAAAGCTTATGCCAGGGTGCTGGAAAGGAGGCTCCGACCGCTTGTCGAACCTCAGATTCAAGACGAGCAGTGCGGATTCCGGGCCCGGCCGTGGAACAGTGGACCAGCTCTTTACCCTCGCAAGATTACTGGAGGGGTCCTGGGAGTTTGCCCAACCAGTCTACATGTGCTTTGTAGACTTGGAGAAGGCTTTCGACCGGGTCCCTCGGGGGTTTTTGTGGGGGGTGCTGCGGGAGTATGGGGTGCCGGACCTGTTGGCACGGGCCATCCGGTCTCTGTACGCCTGCAGCAGGAGCTGTGTTCGTATCCTCGGTAGTAAGTCAGACACGTTCCCGGTGGAACACCCACCCACCGGTGCTGTTTGTGACCTTCACAGGATATCTGGTCCTGTTTGCCTCCTCGGACCGTGACCTCCAGCATTCACTGGGGCGTTTTGCAGCCGAGTGTGAAGCGGCAGGGATGAGAGTTAGCACCTCCAAATCTGAGGCCATGGTGCTCTGCCGGAAACCGGTGGATTGCTCCCTCCAGGTGGGGACAAACTGCCTACCCCAAGCGAAAGAGTTCAAGTATCTTGGGATCTTGTTCACGAGTGAGGGTAAGGTGGAGCGGGAGATCGACAGGCGGATCGGTGCGGCTGCAGCAGTAAAACAGGCGCTGTACCGGTCCGTCTTGGTGAAGAGGAGCTGAGCCGGAAGGCAAAGCTCTCCATTTACTGGTCGGTCTACGTTTCAACCCTCACCTATGATCACAAACTCTGGGTCGTGACCGAAAGAACACTGAGCACTCAACAGCAGATCAGGCTGCCGTGACTAAGACCCGCGTGGGCTGCAACATCAAGCTGCTGGCCTCCGTTGTTGGATGTTCTAAACCAGTGAGGGGCGGGGCCTCGGCAGAGTGATGGGTGATAGAGGTCAGCACGAGGAAAAAAAGAAGCACACTTCAAACTCAGCGGGGCCAAGTTCTCTCTGCTCTCGTCCTCCTCGTGTTTTCAAGGTCAAATCGACTTTTTCCCGGGGAAATGACCAGAAAGTAGAAGAGCTGAAAAAAACATGTTTCGTGGCATCCCAGTCTGATGTGATTGTTTTATGTGAGGTAACGTGAGGCATTAATTGGTATTAATTGGGGCCATCGACACAGAAAAACTCCATGTCGACCAATCAGGTCATGGCTGAAACCAATCCATCCTGACGTTCTTCATAATTCCTAATTGCTTCATTAGAAGCGCCTTTTTTTCCGACCGCTGGCTCTGTTTTTCTGTTCTGCTGCTTTGTGTCTGTTGGGTGAATCGGACCAAGACGATGAGGCAGTTCTCTTTGCATTTCCCCGCGTAGTTAACAAACAGCCGCGCCACAACATATACGGCAAACAGCAAAGAAAGACGAGCAATGCGCGCGGGAGAACACACACACACACACACACACACACACACACACACACACACACACACACACACACACACACACACACACACACACACACACAGGCAGATGTGTCTTCTGCCTCTAAAACAGGGATTAGTCAGCTGCTCCTCTAATAGAAAAACTGGCCTAAATAATTTCTGCAGCACATGCACACTGTGTGTGTGTGTGTGTGTGTGTGTGTGTGTGTGTGTGTGTGTGTGTGTGTGTGTGTGTGTGTGTGTGTGTGCGTGTCTGTGTCTGTGTGTGTGTGTGTGTGTGTGTGGAGAGATTTCTGTTGAGGTTAAGGATGCAGCATTACAGAAGGTCCCAGCTCATGTGATTTTGTGCATTAGTTTGTGTGTATTACTTGTTTTGTGTGCAGTGTTATCTCTGCGTGACCACACGTGTTCAGTGTTGGTTAAAGCGCTTGTGAGTACATTCAGAATTCCTGGGCATGACGGAGATATTAAAAGTCGGAAAAATATTTTATTTTGAAAAAAGACCGGATACATCCGTCTGTGCCTATCCTCAAACGTAACATCTTGACACATGTCAAGAGGTTCCTTACGTTACCCCAAAAGTGAAACTTAAAAGTCTGTTACAACTCTGTGTTCTGGATTGAAATCAAGGCAGGGTCACTGAGATCGCCAAAAAAGCTCTGAAACCCTGCCTCCATTTCAACATCCTGTCTTTGTGAAGCAGGTTTTAATGGAGTGACAGAGTGACATAAAGGTTTAAGGTACGGAGTAGAGTCAGTAGACTGGACATAAACAACAGACGTAGGGGCTCGGTCTTTTTCTCCCGTCACCCCGAGACGGACCGGCTCGTAGCAGAGAAACAAGTTCAGGGCTCCACTAATGCAGCGTCATGGTGATGTGTATCTTTATGCACTTTATAATTGTATTTATGCCGGTCATAATACGTCATATTTATTACGTCATATTTATTACATCATATTTATTACGTCATATTTTTCGTCTCCACCGTGAAGGCCGGTCCGTGAAAATATTGTCTGACACAAAACCGGTCCGTGGCTCAAAGAAGGTTAGGTACCACTGCATTAGAATATGGTCCCATAGCCCACAGTGGATCCCCCGAGCGCATGCCGCCGCACCCACACTCACACGACCCGCAGCCGCGAATAACGCAACGCAAATGGCACGAAAAATCTGCGTGGCGTAAGCCAATCAGTGTTGAGAAGCTCTGCCAGTCATCACCGCTGTCCTGCCGTTGCTGTTGTGGGACTACGGATGATATTATGAACCCAGACACCATGGAGTTTGATGTTCCCACAGATATGGAATTTACACAACACGTATAAACCAGAACTAGTGGTTATTTCCATGGTGGATGGCGGAAACGGTAACTGTTTTTACGGAGATAAGCCACGCCCCCTTTCAGGCGCGAGTAACGCGTTTGGTGTGAATGCAGCATTAGACTACAGAAAGAGACAAAAGGACTTTTCTATTCTATTTTATTGTGTATAATTAAATATATATATATATATATAAATTATTTTATTTTAATTTGTTTAATTTGTATATCTCTCATCCCTGTTGCTTCTTGATATTTTTTATCTTTTATCTTGTGTGTTTGTATTTCAAGTGGTAAGGCGCTACTGATGACGACAAAAAAATTTCCCCTTGGGGATTAATAAAGTATATATTCATTCATTCATTCATTCAAACCAAGAGGTTCTGCTTGACTTTTTGTCGTACTCTAACTGTTCATCTGACTCTGTGTCTTGTGTGTGTGTGTGTGTGTGTGTGTGTGTGTGTGTGTGTGTGTCCGTGAGAGAGATTGATACGGCTGGCCTAATGACCTGATGTACCTGATCACGATGCAGTTACAACATATACATTGGACTTCAAATTATCATAAATGATTCCTCACATGACCTTGTAATCATGGACCAAAAAGTAATTTGGTGGAAGTCACAGTGCAGCGTCTGCCGGTGAACAGAGCAAACTGTTGCTCCATCAGCTGTTTGAACTCAAAATTTAAAGGGGATGCACCAATCCAATATGATGGTTCGATGCCGACCTTTGACCTTTGCCAATTAGGGAAGCTTATTACGATTTTCTTTTGTCCGACCTTCTGAGCCGACCGGTTCACGGTCAGTTCCTTGCATGCAGAGGGGGCGTGGCCAAGGTGTCTGACAAGCCGACGAGCTTCAACGCTAACCGACGCACAAACTGTGTGACGCAAAAATCAGGCAACTGAGTCCCCAGTTGACCCCGTTCAGGAGAGTCTGCAGTCACAATGTTGCACGCCGTGCACGAGGAGCAGCTATTGTTTAGGCCTTGCGGTGTGGACGGAGCTCTTTGTCCGGCTTAGTGGGAACATACTGTAAAGTGTGGAGAAGCAGAGAAGCTGACAATGAAAAGAAAAAGAGTGAAGAAAGGTGTCAGACGGGAAAAAGGTTTAAGAAGCCAGACGATGAGCAAGTGCTAAAGAAGTGCTAAAGAATGAATGAAATAATGAAAAGAAAAGAGGGATGGAGGGAGGGGACAGAGGAGGAGAAAATAAGTCCTCCTCTGTCACTCTGCAAACGAGGGAGGAACGCTGCATTCTCCGAATTTCCCATTAGCCTCTTACTTCATACACACACACACATTCTGATGCAGGCTGACAACACAAAAGACTTTCACTGGAGGAACGCCTAACGCAAACTCTCCCTCTCTCTGGCTCACGCACGCTTGCTGTGTAATGATCATGCCGACTCAGCTGATGTTCCACTACAGTGGTGTAATTGGAGAGTTGGCAAAAAGGAACATGAAGCCAAATGTGATTAGTGGTGTGTAGAGAGAGGGTAGAGCCATAGATCCACTGAGCTGATGAGAAGGCTGTGTAAAAAGTAATGGACCTGTTTTCAGGGCTCCTTCTGATATCATGTGCTATTGATTTGTAAATAGGCTAGTTCAATACGTACTGAAAATCTTTGAGCTTTGCCACGGTGTACGGGTGGGATTCATGCTTGCGTTTGGTCACTCCCAGCTCCACACATGCGGACGCTGGGTCAAGAGCTATTGGTCTCACTCTTTAACAGACTGGGAGGCGCGTCACCATCACGGGGCTCAGAGAGACTTCAACCTGACCTTCAGTACACGGCATAACCTAAGAATGTTGCCTTGTTACTAAGTTTAGACAAGAGAAGGACTTGGTAAGGTTCAGGACAACTATGTTACGCATCTATCTTACGTATGTGACTTAAATTATACTCCATCCATCCATCCATTATCAGCCGCTTATCTGGGGTCGGGTCTCGGTGGCAGCAGGTCCATCAGGCCGACCCAGGCTTCCCTCTCACCCGCAACACTTTCCAGCTCATTCTGGGGGATCCCGAGGCGTTCCAAGGCCAGCCGGGAGATATAATCCCTCCAGCGTGTCCTCGGTCTTCCCCGGGGTCTCCTACCAGTTGGACGTGCCTGGAAAACCTCTAATGGGAGGCGTCCAGGAGGCATCCTGACTAGATGCCCGAACCACCTCAGCTGACTCCTTTAACACGAAGGAGCAGCGACTCGACTCCAAGCTCCTCCTGATGTCCGAGCTCCTTACCCTATCTCTAAGGCTGAGCCCGGCCACCCTGCGGAGGAAGCCCATTTTGGGAGCTTGTATCCGAGACCTCGTTCTTTCCCTCACTGGTTTAGAACATCCAACGACGGAGGCCAGCAGCTTGATGTTGCAGCCCACGCGGGTCTTAGTCACGGCAGCCTGATCTGCTGTTGAGTGCTCAGTGTCCTCCTGCTGAAAAAAGACTGTCATGAATGTGCAACTTCATTTAAACCTCGAGGGGAAAGACATATGCTGCATTTAGTCCCATGCTTACTTCAAAAACCAATATAGTCACAACCTGCAGAATATGTACTCTCAGCCAGAACACACACACACACACACACACACACACACACACACACACACACACACACACACACACACACACACACACACACACACACACAGAGAGAGCGGTCAATAGAAGTTGTCAATCGCAGCTCAGCGTTGCTGACAGACTTCTTTATATCCCATTGATCATGTGCTGAATTAAAGACATTGATTAGTCTCCACAGCTGTGAGCTTCACTTTTAGACAGCTGGTGACCTCCGTGTGACCTCTGTGTGATGCCAAAGACCCGTGTCAGCACGGAGTCCTGACCGTGACCTCTGACCTTACTGCAGACTCAACTGGATCCCACACACCAGGTCTTCCATAAATCTTTGTTGGGGCTATTAATTATTAAGAGGTAAAGATTCAAATAAAACACATAAAACTCCTTTTTTTTTAAAGGGCAAATAAATAATACGAGATATTTAAGAAATGACAATAGTAAAGCGAAGATCTTAATGCTATTTCATAACAGTCAAGTTATAGAAGACATTAATATTATTCTATTTTGAAAATATGACGTATATAGCTTTCGGAATCAGTCAACCAACTGTCAGACAGATATGAACTTAAATATGAGAACAACTCGTGATCAAAAGACAGACTATTTCTTCTATAATATCTTGCTCGGTGTCCCTGGAAACAAATAGAGAGTTTCCCGATGCACCTGAAGGCACCACGCATGAAAACACACGCTGTCGACGGGGAAACGAGGCTTCAGACTTCCCTTTGACCGCCACGTTGACATGAATCTGTTCTTGTCAAGGCATTTCACCAAGGACTGTCTTGTTTTCAGTTTTCCCGTTTGCATATTAATACCAGAGCTGAGGTACTACTATACAAACAAGATATGAAATGCAAATGAGCAACAATCTATGAATAAGTATTCATACATTCATACATACATGGGTTAATAGACGTGGAGCACACTGTGACCAACAGCTTCATACCTTCATGTGACCTCTGCTGTGTCGTTGTCGTCGTTGTTGTTGTTGTTGGGACCAGACGGACGTTGGTCTCGAGTCTCAGAGACACTTTGACACGGCGAGCGTCATCGCAGCGACCGCCGGTCACAGCGGTTTATTTGAACCGCAGCATCCGTTGTTCAAGACAAGTCAGTCTTATTTTTGCATTGGTGCTTTTCAAAAGGCTTTTGGAAGAGTTGTGATCAGAGAGCTCTTCCTAAAAGGGTCATCCTGGAGGTCAGTTGGACTATGTTTTTTTTTTATCATTTCATTTGGCGGACTTATGAATCTTGCAAAAAGAATGCGCCTCACTGTCTCACGGAGCTCCTTAGTTTTCTCCTCTTTCATCCATCCGTCTCCTCGGCAGAACATTCCGTGGTGTTGATTCAAGACCCTTAATTGCATTAGTGATGTTGAGTGTGCAAACACATAGCGCACCAGAGAGCATCTCCCCCCCTCCACACACACACACAGTTGAGCTGTGTTGTGTGCGGTTCGGGGTCCTGAATCACACACTTCCTGTCCCGCTCACAACACACAGCATGTCGTGTTGTTATCACCTGCCGGGCTTCATGATTCAGTTGGTGATAATCCTGAATGGGGTCGGACACACATATTACCTTTGTTTAAGATCAGTGGTCCGCCACAAGGCGTATCCAGTGTACACGAGGCTGAGCCTGCAGGACTGCTGCACGTGCAGGTGTGCTCATTGTTTGATCCCATGGATTGTGCCATGGGGTCGGAGACCATTTTGAAAGCGATGCTGAAACACAATCGTTTTCATATTATCACTACATTAGTGTGAACATCCACATCCGCCTAAATAAGAACAGAGGATAATTGCAGGTATGTCATGGGTGCGCTGCATGAACATTGCTGGTTTGTGAGTATTTGCCCGCGTGGATGAAGCTTAAATATCTTATCTGGTAACTAAATGCTGCTTCCATGCATTTGGTTTTCCAGCTCGCCACGAGCTAATGCAAGGAGGCCGAGGCTCAAACACTTGGCTGTCTACCCACGCTTCCACTTGCATTTACTCCACACACAGACACAGCACTCACCCACACACTCCCAAACAGACAGAGGAGCCTTTGATGTGAATCTGACCCAGTAAAAGGAAATGAAAGAGGCCTTCAGAGGGACGAGCAGCGTATCCTCCACCGTCACCGCTCGCTCTGTCCATTCGTCCGTCAAATGTGTTTAATGACCAATCGGGTGAAAAGAACGAAAAGGAAAACGACAATGTTATTTTTCTCAAGTAAAATAAACCGTCCCCTTACCCATCCTCATGCCTCCTATATTCTTTCCGTGCAATAACATCAACATTTGTTTCATATGTATTATACAGTCAATTCAAAACTTTGTTTCCATGAACATGCCCATGTTAAATATTGCGCAAAAATAGTAATGTGCTATTTTTTCGGACTAGCTTTCTAGTCTTTTTTTTTTACTTCTTTTTTGCGTGCACGGGTTGAGTTCGTCTATATTTATGAAACAACAACAAAGGGCTCCACAGTCCCAACCGAGACTCCTTTGAACCTTGATCAAGGCAGATCCACTCCTCCTGTTCATACCTTTCACAATAAAAGCCTTGGACCTATAATATTATAAGTAAGTATTTTGCATACTTTGAGTCATTTATTTGTTGGCGCGTAAAGACTTTAAGACGTAGAAGCCTACCATATAGGACATTTCAATCATCCAGTTATTTCTATTCTGTCCTTGAGTTGGTTCATATGTCCCTAACTCATGATGGGACTTAAGGAGAAGAATCCCAAGCAGTACAGTAGCAGTAGAGTACACTGGGCAGGTACAAATCTTATTTCAAGTTGGTGATACTTCAAATCACATCGTGACAAAAGACACTGTGGGACAAACTGTGTATCTCAAGTGAGCTGTGAACAGGTGTCCACTTGACTCCCTGCTCTGGAGGATGGGATGTGTAGTAGGTGGTGATAGATGTGTGACAGTACTTTCCCTCACGAGGTGCCCGGCGGTCTGTCACTGGTGTTCCCTCGCTTTTTTCTTTTTTCTTCTTTCTTTAATTCGTCATCTTAACCTGTCCATCACTCTCCAGGATTCTGTGGCTTCCTACGCGGCTCAGTGGGATCTTTCCGGATGTTTCCTAGAATGGTGCACGAGAGAGGAACACTGAAAATAGCTGCATGTGATACCAAAGTGTCAGTTTGCAGAGATTGTCTGTCAGCGTTACAGAGTGCACAGTAGATTTAGCATTCAAATCAAAATGGTCATTATCAGAATTCAATATAAGTATGTTTTCTTTTCCTACTTCTGACTTTTCTTCTTGCCTGTACATGTGTCCCATCGGCCCGTTGTAGGAACGCCTCGTAAACTAAGAGAGCGCATTTCCAAGTGTTTTGAATTTATGTCTTTTATTACGAGTGGATCCGACCTGTCGCAGGAGTAAAGGTTTTTATTCATTATTTGTCTTCTACTTTGGAGTCATTTTCAGTTGGGACAACCCAAAATAAATCTCACTTCATAATTATGTTGACATCCTCCTGTTTGACTCCGCAGTTCAAACGAATAGGATTGTAAATGTATTCATACAGCTTAATGATATCACCATTAAGCTGTATGAATACAGATAGATTAATGACATCGTTAAGCTAGGTGTATTGATATCTCAAGTGATTTAAATTGAATAGAGATACCATTGTATAACTATGCAATATCAATATGAGCATCTTAAATGATTTGACCCCCTCCTGCTGCCGTCCTCCACGGCCCTCGCTGAGGATGTTTCTTTCGTATAGAGACATTTCTCAGCCCTCCTTATTGTTCCTCGTTCCCATGACTTTAGCAGGTCCTTTAATTCTGCTGCTGATGATCATAAACATTTCATAATGTTCCTTTATGGATCTATGAAAGCAGGACTTCAATACAGGACATGTTGGGCAGGACGCCTCATTTGGCATCATTTTGGCATATGAAATGCTAATTTGCAATTCTCCTGAATGCACTCTCATTGATCGTGTTCATGGTCATTAACACGGTTAATTTAAAGTTAGGACTGCAGAGTTAGGTCCTCTGAACCCAAAGCAGTTTCAGGGCCACATTCTTCTCTCTGTGACCTTGAGTCCTGCACCTCTATGGAAACGGCCCAACCAAGGCTAGACGTAGTCCACAAGGGTTACCAATGTTGGGAGGAAAAGTTAATCACTCGGCTCCCCTTCACACCTCTCATACTCAGCATTCTACAACCAGCAACCCACCCCCACTCCAACACCTCACGGCACCCCACCCCCCAGAGTGTCCCTCCACCAGGTGAGGAAGGAAATGAGGAGGATCAAGGTGAGAAAGGCCACGGGTCCAGACGGCATCAGCTCAAGGCTCCTCAAATCTTGCGCAGACCAGCTGTGCGGGATAGCGGCGCACATCTTCAACTTGAGCTTGAGGCTGGGGAAAGTACCAGAGCTGTGGAAGACGTCCTGCGTGGTACCGGTACCAAAGACCCCGCGGCCCAAGGACCTCAACAGCTACCGGCCGGTGCCGTTGACAGCCCACCTGATGAAGACCCTGGAGAGGCTGGGCCTTGCTCATCTCCGCCCCCTGGTGAGCTCATCCCTGGACCCACTTCAGTTCGCCTACCAGTCTGGCATCGGGGTGGATGACGCCGTCATCTTCCTGCTGCAGAGATGCCTCTCTCACCTGGAGAAGGCTGGAAGCACTGTGAGAGTCATGTTCTACGACTTCTCCAGTGCCTTCAACACCATCCAGCCTTTACTTCTGAGGGACAAGCTGGAGCAGACCGGGGTGGACCACCACCTGACTGCATGGATCCTGGACTACCTCACCAACCGTCCACAGTATGTGAGCATACGGGAGTGTGAGTCAGATCGGGTGTCCTGCAGCACGGAGCCCCACAAGGAACCGTTCTGGCTCCATTCCTCTTCTCCATATACACATCGGACTCCAAACACAACTCTGCTAACTGCCACCTGCAAAAGTTCTCTGACGACTCTACAATCGTCGGCCTCATTTCCGCCGATGACGACAGGGAATACAGAGAACTGAACCAGGACTTTTTAGGATGGTGCCAGCAAAACCGCCTCCAGATGAATTCCAGTAAGACCAAGGAGCTGGTGGTGGACTTCCGCCTGGGTAAACGCCCTCCTCCGGAACCGGTGAGCATCCAGGGACTGGACATTGAGATCGTCAAATCTTATAAGTACCTGGGTGTTCACTTGAACAACAAACTGGACTGGTCTGACCACATACACGCACCCTATAAAAAGGGACAGAGCAGACTCTTTCTGCTGAGGACACTGAGGTCTTTTGGGGTGCAGGGAGCACTCCTGAAGACCTTCTTTGACTCCGTGGTGGCATCAGCCATCTTTTACGGAGTGGTCTTCTGGAGCAGCAGCGTCACTGCAGCTGACAGGAGGAGACTGAACAAGCTGGTAAAGAAGGCCTGCAGCGTGCTGGGACGTCCTCTGGATACCGTGGAGGTGGTGGGGGACAGGAGGATGATGACTAAGATCTCGTCCATGTTAAGCCACGCCTCCCACCCCATGCAGGTCACTCTGCAGCTCTGCACAGCTCCTTCAGTCACCGGCTGATTTATCCCCGGTGTCTGAGGGAGAGGAACCAAAAGTCCTTTCTCCCCGCTGCTGTCAGGCTGCACAACACACTGAGCTCTCAGTAAACCATGATCACTTAATCACTTTTGGACACTTGGTCACTTTACTCACTGTGGACACTTTAATTGTACTCAGCTGGTGCAATATAAATATGTTTAAGTACTTAGACCAATCCAACGCCTTGTAAATCCTCTCACGTGATCCTAGTCGACCAATCACATGTGTGTATTCCGTTAAGCCCCGCCCGCGACTCGAGTGCCATATTCACACACACGGAGAGACCCGATAGTTGGAAAAAGTACGTGAGTCAGAGAAGTTATTTCACTTGGCGCTCCACAAAGATAAATGCGGACTTAACCAGAGCCTTTAACCAGGAATGGACAGACTGTTATATGTTTATTATTCACACAACCAGTTCAAGAGCAGAATGTCTCATTAAAAGCAGCGATGTGAAGCTCCACCACGAGACAGAGATCTTTAGAGCAAACGGACCGACTCACATCTAAAAATAAGGAAAGAAAAATATAGTTAAGAGACAGAATAACACATGAATTAATATGATCAGAACCTTAACACGTGAATTAACTGACCAACAATGATGTGAACAGGAGAAATGAGCTAAAACCAGTGGTTTAATAACCTGAAAGCACATTTATCTTTTTAGATGACAATAATATAATATCTTGGCTCTTTTGATTGACATCACTTGACGATCGACTAAACTGAATTTGAAGTTGCATGACAATTCAGTTAAATATTTTTAGTACTTTATTTAATGTATTTATATAGTCACATTTTTCAAAAGCTTTCTGATTCAAATCCAACCTTTATTTTACTTGAAATAAGAGAAGATGATGTATGTATTATTTATAATTATTCCAGTTAAATTGGAAATCTGTAATAATAAATATTGTTGAGATGTTAATCAATTGAACTTTATTTAATTTGACAGTCAGTTGTTGACATACAGACGTTAATACACTATTGGCTACTTCAACATATATGGCACAAAATCACAAATTTGACATTATCATGATGTTCCGGATGAGGAAATTCTCTCCAAATGGACCTCGCTGAATTTGAGTTGAATACCCTGTTTTCCGTGCTATGAACATTGAGCTAGTTCACACCTCTCCTCTCGGTCCGTGTTCAGCAGCCAGCAGGAGTCTGAGCCGAGGCTGTCATGGCTTCCTAGCTGAGGAGCTCAGAATGTTATTTACTGGATCTGGTTACTTCAAACGGTTTATTTTTAATGAGACATTTAGAATAAAAAGTTCTTTTTATGAAATATCACTATTTTAAGATGAGTTTGGAGTCATTTTCTGATGGAAGCATTCATCACATGCGATGTGTTCAAGGATCATCGGAAAGCTTCTAATCTGACGTTAATGACCATCTTCTGACAATGACAAGCCGGGTAGTTTTGGCAATTGTTAAAAAAAAGAAGAAGATGCTTTTCTATCCCGCCGGCAGGTTTTGGGGTTTCAGAGGATTAAGATAAGAACGCCACAATGTCGGTCCAATGTCTCCATGTCTATTTATTTTTTACCCATTGTCTTCTCCAGAAGAAGGGTACTGCTGTGTGGACAAGAAAAGTACTTAATGACTTACTGGAACGAGGGATGTTGAGCGACGGAGGGTTGATGCAAGTGTTCTGCCTCGCAAAATCAATTTGGATGCGTTTCAGGTGAAAATATCTGCCGATTCTGGATGATCGGCAGTAGATTTCAGCATCTTCCCTTCCTCCACCCCCCTGCTCTCATTCTCTCTTTAACCCCACCTCACCACCGTTTACCATCCCTCTGTTCCTCCCATTTCCTCCTCTCTCCGTCTCCTGCCTCCGGTCATTCCCCTTCTCCTCCTCCTCCTCCTCCTCCTCGCATCTCCGTGAGGTTTTCTGTAGCAAAGCGACATTCCTGCCATAACCCGCCTTACTTTCTTTCCCCTCTCTGCTCTCTGTCACCTCCTGTCAGCTGAGGGAAGGAACGCCTTGAGGCGCCCGCAGAGCCGAGGCCCTGGAAAGTACAACACTCAACACCGAGCAAAGGGTTTTAGGAGGAGGAGGAGAGGATGGAAGGTTGAAGGAGGTCACCAAGGGAAGGAGAAAAGGTTAAAAGAACAGAACTGTTGGCATGTGAAGGAACGGAAATTGACACATGTTGCAGAAAGAAATGCACAATGATAAGTCACTTTTTCGTAAGCTCTCTTAAGAACTGTTGACGATATAATCTGTATGATATAAAGTACTGAGCAATTTCTCAAGTTTGAAGAACTTAAGTGCAAAATGATCAGATAAATGTGAGCGCTTGTTGTTATCAGTGATATATTGATACATCATTTCATTGCGATTCCATTATTGAATTATCGAGTCTATTATCGAGCCTATTTCTGTCTTCAAATAGCACTGGCTAAGTTAATGTCATGTATATGTTTGGCATAAGTAGTATACATTGTCAAAGTGGCAGTTAATTGACAATTTAAATGTTAAGGAACGGCATGAAATGTTGTGTTAGTCACAACCTTAAAGTAACTTTCACGAGCGTTTATGAAAAATAGGTGCTTGAAGGCACCGCGACTGAAACAAAGAGGAGGGTAGAAAAAAGGAAGAAAAATAAAAGAATACAGATGGAAAAGTGAGAGGCGAGGGGACAAGTGGCCATTGGTTTGGGGGGGGGCTCTGGGTAGCATCCACTTTCTGCAAGACTGCTCATATCACCCAGAGGGCCGCTGGGCGGGAGGAGACTCTTCTGTTCTGTACCGACGCCTCTGCCCTCTCTCTGGAAAATAAATGCGAAATGCAAACATATTCAATCTGTAAACACCCTTTACATTATCGTCCTGGAAATAACCCCCACCCTCTCTCTCCTTCACTTCTCCTCTGTCCTCGCTCACGTGTTTTATATAGTAGGCCACAAACCAAATAGGGTTTCTCCCTCTGTCTCCACCTCTCCTCAATATAGCCGTCCTCCATCCATTTCTCCTGTCCTCTCCTCTGTTCTCCTTTCCTTTCTTCATTGTCTCCTCTCTTCTCCTCTCTTTCCTTTTCACCGCCTTTGTCTTGTGTTCTTCTCTATCCTCCACTCCTTGTCACCTCTCCTCTGTCCCCTCCCTCTTCTCGTCCTCTCATCTCTTTTCTCCTATAGTTTCCCATCCTTCCCTCGCTCCCTATGCACTTGTCTCTCGTCTCCTTCTCGTCTCCGTGTGTTTTCTTTTTCTTCCCTCCACCGCTGTCAAACAGACGGCGCATCAAATCAAAGGCACACTTGGCAGCAGTTCCGAAACACACATTCGACGTCCTGCGTCTCTATTACCGGCGAGTTTGATCTCGTACAATAATCCCAAAGTGCGCTGACGGATCTGTAATCCCGTCAGCGCACCGTGGGCGATGGTAATGTTGTCAAACCGGGGCCGGGGTTCGTTTCCGGGACGATTAAAGCTTTGCATGCAAACCGGGTTGGGAGGTTTCACCCCGGCTGCCATTTGGTTTCTCCCTCTGGTCAGTTTGCCTTTTCCCTCCCTGTGCTCTAATGCCGTGTTCACACCAAACTAAACTAGAACTAGAGGTTATTTACCTGGTGGATGAAGGAAATAGTAAATGTTTTCAAGACACAGAGATAAGCCCCGCCCCCTTTCCCCAGCGATGGTTGCGATAAAACGGATTAACCACAGAGCGAATTTTTCACCTGCGGCGTGATATTGGCGAAGTGGCGTTGCGAAAATTTGCAACTGTTTTGGTGTGAACACGGCATGACATGCAGCTTTTGTTTCGGAGATCTACTCACATTAGTACACGTTTGAAAAGGCTCTTCTTTGGCTGGGAAGGCAACACTTGTCACAATTCACCCTCAGCCTTAAATCGAGGGAGAAAAGCACAACGCTAAATTTAAACGGCATGGGCGGATCTGTTGCCAATACCTGTAAATCGGACTGCGAAAGAAATGAAAACAAAAGCACACGGAAACAAACAGTCGGTTGTGAGTCTGAGTGTTATTAACAAACTAAATTCAATGCGACAAGGCAAGACATATAACACAAACAATTAACCCCTCCCCCAAAACACAACTTAATCCCCAGCTCCCAACAGACCCGAAGTCACTTCGCGTCCCGGAGGTAGCGTCCAGAGACGAAAGAAAAATCCCCCCTCCCCCAAGGTTGGCGTGCACCGCTCCGCGTCAGGCGGAGGCGTGACGAGCGAGAATCTACCGTATGCAGTACTTCCAGCAGCTGGGCGCAGTGCTTCGGCTTTCAGCGCAGTCCTCTGCTGGGTTCGGAACATCCCGCAGGGCAGCCGCCGTATTCCCGTCCTGCATCACCCGAGTGCTGTCTGCGCGCCCGAAATCCGATCAGAAAACAAAAACCCCCTTGCGCTACTTCCCCCCGGTCACCTTAAATACACATGTCAAAATAAAAGTAATAACAATAACAAATAATAAACGGTCCCATTTGAACCCGTGTCCTTGTTCAGGCCACCGATAACACTCCCGTTACAGCAATTAAGTATAAAAGATATAAACAACCACGTTTCTTCTTTCAGTACTACTGTACCCGAGGCAGACCTATGCGATCTTTAGGCAATTTAAAAACAGATTTATTTTAATTTACTCATATAGTGTTTTTGTGTTCACATTCTATTGTCAATTTTCAAATTTAAATTGTGTCTTACGCGGGTATGTATGTGGATGGTTGTGAACATGAAGGAGCATTTGTTGGTGTGGATGTTCATGTATGTAAGGGTTGGCATTTGTGCTCGCATTACGACTACTAATACTAATACTACTGTATTTGATTGTTTGCTATTTAGCCATATTTATTTTATGGCTCTGATGTGTTGAAAACACAAAAAAAAAAGTTTCATTTTTTTACGTCTTATATAGTATTGCACTTTAAGGTCACGCACCAACCGACAGCCACATTCTTCCTGTGTGTACATTGGCAATAAACTCTCTGATTCTGAACCAAGGCATTTAAATCATCTGAAACACATGCAAGACATGTCTGAAGATTACAACTAATACCATTAATTAATTGACTTAGAAAATTATTTAATATTCTCTGGCATTGTCATTTGTTGAAAAATAAATTAAAAATGCAGTGTTTCCAGCTTGTCAAATATCTGCTTTGTTCTTGTTCTTTCTCGGGGAGGAAAAGTGGACGGCTGACCTGTTTTCTCGACACTGGTTTCCTTTTAAAACTTCACCTTGAATCCTTATTGTGTCTGCCAACGCCCCTCCATCCCTCTCCCCTTCTGGTTCTCCTGCCTCCAGTCTTTACGACGGCAGCACCGGGGCTGTGAGGCTCTCCGTCACAAATTACTTGGAAGACAATAATTTTCATCAACATGATTCCTACCAGCAGCAGCAATGCAGATGCTACTGTGTAAAGGAAAGGTTCCAATAGATTTGCGCATCAGAGGACCAGGATCCTATTGACCCAGAGCCAGAGTCTGTCTGAGCTAAACTGTTCTCTAGTATAAGCTACTGTAAGCTATCGTATCGAGTTCCCTTTTAGCCAAATCCGCTGAGTGAATTTGAGCTCCCTCTGGCAAACACCTATGCATTGTACATGTCGAGGGCTTTTATTGTGAAAGGTCAGAATAGAAAGAGTGGATCTGGTCTCTCCTCCCTTTGTCAGGGATAAAAGAAAGTTTGCCATCTTGGTTTGGACCACGGTATTATATTTAAATACCTCCGTTTCCCACGATGCGATTGGTTGGTGCCTTTCTTCATGGAGTGAAAGCTCAGACAAAATTGTTCCCCCGTGCTGTATCCCCCCCGCTTTATATTCACATTTAGTTTGAAAGTACTCATGACAAAGTTGGGGGAAAAATAGATGAAAATGCCTTGAGGCTGGGAACCAGACAAGCTGTACAGCATGTGGCCGCGACGAGAAATTAAAAATATAAACGATAAATAAAAAGCCGCCGTTTTAATATTAAATCAATGAGAAGCATTTCAACAACGCTGCATAACCAATGTATTTCAGCGCACATAGTATTCATCAGGTCTAATGGAGGAGCAGACACAGCCCACCATATGGCACGTTAAGCTAAGATATGGGCGGCAATGCAGTCTTAATGGGTTTTCCCCTCCCTGAAGCTTTCACTAGCATGAGCCGGGTTTTTGGTAGCATGTTTGAAATCTAAATGTGACACAAACCATTAGTTATCAAGAAAGAAAACAATTGGAATCTCTCTCAGCTTCCCATCCAGCCTGGGCTGTCTCCTCTCATCTCCTGGTAACATGACACTATTCGTCATGTGATTCCCTGTGGATGCTCAGCCTCACCTTGTGATTCCCCCACAGCAGTGGGATCATGTGCAGCAGTAGCCAGCTGGTTTCACGCTGCATCCCCGACCTCATGACCTCACGACAGGACTTGGAACCCACCGGGACCTCCTGTAGTTAAGGTAGACGCCTAGCTCTGCTGCAGGAACAGCTGGAGCTGCAGACAGAATTGTGAAAATACTTCCTGATTCTTTCCCGATACTAAAAACATGTTACTGTTGGTGGTCTCATGTGTCTGGCGACCCTGAACAGGATCAGCGGTTACAGATAATACATAGCTGGGATGTTACTATTGATGTCGTCAGCCTGACGAATTCAGAATTAAGCTTATGGGCAAAAACATTTTTAGCTGTTGTTTGATGCGTGTCATCTCATCAGGGTAGACTACCGTCTTATTACTAAACGTCAATAAACATCAACAATTTTAGAAAAGCAGAAAGTGTGATCACTTCCTGTCTTTTGACCGACACATCCTGGCTACACTACATTTAGCTAACTTACATTTTATACACCATAGACACCACCAATCCTCTGATGGAAGGACGGACCTGCTAACCACAGTCGCTATAGCAAACACCACGCCAGCTGTGTGAAGCAGATTACGTAGTGTTGCACTCTCTTTGTCTGCTACATTAAAATGGAATCATTCACCATTTTTTTCTTTTTTAGACACAACATCAAACGCCTGTCCAACTAAGCATCACATTGGCCATCAGGAGCCAAAAACGTTCAATTAATCAGACTTTTATCACATTTGTCACGCTAAGGCGGTGAGAGTGTAGTTAGAGAGCATTAACCATGGATGAGTCCATAAAGAGGAACCAGCCTTGGATGTGGTCCCCCTTCCATTCCTGTGATAGTTGCACCGTTGCACATTCAATTCAATTCAGTTTATTTTATATAGCCCAACATCACAAATACAAGTTTGATACTAATGTGTGTAAAGTTATGCCGTGTAACAAAGCATATCATAACCGCGCTGGTAAATCGCATTTTTTAAATGGGGACATCTATTATTCATAGTGAACTCGGCAGTGCACATGTGTATTTCTCAGTGACCCCTCCCCTCCCCCCAGTCTCATTAGAACAGAAAATATATTCATTGTTGTGATCTGACCTTTGATTTTAGTGTCACACACACACACACACACACACACACACACACACACACACACACACACACACACACACACACACTGAATGCAGATCACATACCGCCACCATTTCTGCAGTACAGTGTGTTTTCTAAACAATTTATTTTCTAGTTACCAAGAGAGACTATCCAAATCAAAATGATTTCTTATGTAATAAATCGGCTCCCATTTTCTCCTCTAATGCTCAAACAATTTCTGTGCTCTTATAATAATGCATTATTACGGCATTCTTGGTCTCCGGGGAGTTTCATTAAGCCAGAGAGCAAACTAATGGATAGATGGATAGTTCAGGGGCTGCTGGTGCGTGGACTTTGACGAGACAGTAAACATGTTTTTTGTATAAACAGCAGCGTTATTTGGATTTTTTCCAGTCTGTGTGTGTGTGTGTGTGTGTGTGTGTGTGTGTGTGTGTGTGTGTGTGTGTGTTCTCCTCAGTGGTCCTCTGCCGGGCGAGTGTGTACAGTTTGTGGAGCCGCAATCAGATTAAGGCCGAGCATCTCCTCCTGATCGCTGCACCGCCGACTCAATGTGATCCGAGCCACAGCCTCGGGCCGCCTTTCTGATCTGCCACACACACACACACACACACACACACACAAACACACACACATGGAGGCTCAGTCACGCGCACATACACACAGACACACTCGCCGACACTCCACTAATACATTCATACGCAGACCAAAAGTGGCATATGCCGAGGAAGATGGAGTGTGTGTGTGTGTGTGTGTGTGTGTGTGTGTGTGTGTGTGTGTGTGTGTGTGTGTGTGTGTGTGTGTGTGTGTGTGTGTGTGTGTGTGTGTGTGTGTGTGTGTGTGTGTGGGGGATAGACCGAGAGGGAAAAAGAAAGTGAAAGCTTTAGAGATGGAAAGTGGGCTGGTCATAGAGACAATTTCCAATTTGGAATCCTTTGAATCATTCATGAAGAAGAGAAGGCAGAAATCAACACAGAATCAATCTCTCACACACACACACACACACGCACACACACACACACACACACACACACACACACACACACACACACATACACAAACACACACACTCCGCCACTGCTGTGCACTGAAAAAAAGAGGATGAGGCAACTCTGGATGTATGGTGGCATCATGAGAAGTACAACACAAACTGTCAGACAAGTTGAGTTAGACAACTATGGCTTGGATCGGTGGATCGATCCCCGGCTCTTCTAGTCCATGTCGATGTCCCTTTCTTCTTCATTTAATGGTATATTTGACACTGAACTATTTCATATTTATCTCAGTGATAGTGTCCAAATGAGCATAAAATACCACTGGTTTGTAAAAACTACACAGACAACAACATAGATTATAATAGACAAATGTTGATCAAAATCTTATTCCCTTCTGCTGATAATAAAAGAAGTAAACAGCTCAAAAGTTGACACTGTCAGGTCCCTTCTCCATCCATTGGATTTGTGAGTGACGCGGATATGAAAGCTAGTTTATCCGTCTTTCCTTTACAAGCAGGAACAGTATTTCTCTCGTTATTTAAGAACAGTTCATATTTGTGTTGTCAAAGTTCACTGTGACCCTGACATTTTGTCTCTCGTCTTATCATACACTGAATGCAAGCAAAACTACAGAGCAAAATCACACACGTTCTGATTGAACCAATCTATGAACTGACTATGAAACAATAGATATCCGCGACACCAAATGGGCCCCTGAGCCCCAGCGATTAACATGTTGAAGCAGCAATCTGTGTTCTTGCTGCTTCACAGCCAACCAGAGATAATCAGCTGGAGGTGTGTGTGTGTGTGTGTGTGTGTGTGTGTGTGTGTGTGTGTGTGTGTGTGTGTGTGTGTGTGTGTGTGTGTGTGTGTGTGTGTGGTTAATGAGCTGCAGCGGTGCATTGAGACAGGCTGCTGTGACAGGATGCTAATAGTAATGAGTCACAGTTGTGGCCCTCTGCCTTATTATGCAGGTTTTTAAAAAGGACGTATTTACCCTTTGTTTATTGAGGGAGAGCTTTTACCACAGTTCCCCTCAGTATCGCACACAACTTCTTTATTCTATAACTTTGAGAAACAAGTCGGTGTTTTTTATAATAACATTGGGGCAAAATCAGTCATGGGTATGGGTTGTTAAAAGAGTTCTCACCAACTACTGACCGAGTTGATTGGTGATACGTTTGAAAGTATAATGTGACCACGATGTGTTCAGTCTTCTGAAATGTACTCTTTGAACTTGAATAAATACAGTTGTTTGAAGATTTATTCACACACACACACACACACACACACACACACACACACACACACACACACACACACACACACACACACACACACACACACACACACACAGATACACACACACACACACACACACACACACACACACACACACACACACACACACACACATATTCCAAACACCGAAACAGCCAATAATGCATAAATAATACTACCAATGGCACTTTGTTTTTGTTTTACCTTAATCATGTGAATTGTCTGTTTTCATGCTGATCCGAACCCGAGTAGTAGTTATTCTAGTCCTGGTGTTCTGGTGTACTGGTCCAGTGCAGTCCCATCAGGCTCATTTTCATCAGCAGCAAAAAAGTTGTTTTAAGACAACAAGCAAATTAAGCAACCGGCTGGTGAGACAAGTGGAATATTTAACAGCTAAAGAGCCAGACGTCTTTTCTTTGTCAGGAGTTGGTGGCGACAAAACCAGACTGAACTATGAAATGAAACCATCATTTAACTAACAATCTATTTGAGATACAACTGGATGGAAGGGCTTTTTCATACCATGGTCTTTATTGGACCAAAGTAGCTTAAATGTACTGCCATCATTGTGACATTTGACCCTTTAGCAACAGTTTGTTGAGGTGACTAATGTTGGTCCACTACCTCATGTAAACATACTCTTCATTAAACTAATGAAATAAATCTGCATCAACATCCAGTAGAACTCTATGGGATGCCTCGTGCCCTGAAGCTCTTTTGTGGCTAGTTGAAGAGTATTTGGCTGAAGGCCATTGTAAAATATGGAATTCCTCTTGTACATGTTTTTTTTCTCAAGGTCTTTTCTTTCAATCATCTATTTGTCTGCGACTCTTTATGTGCTGCTGAAGGTTGTTTTGTGTGTCAGACTTTTTGTATCTCTGAGCTCACGCTGCAAGCCTGCATTCAGTCTGTTTAGCAGGCAGAAATCTCACTTCCACTGAGGAAAGACAAACGTTAAATTAATATATCTTTATAAAAAAAACAGACGTACCGTTGAAGACAGGTACAAGAGACATATTTAAAATAAGAAACAGAAAATCTGCAAAAGGCTTTGACCGAAGAAAATTAAATACCATGTACCATGCAGGAATGTGTCTCTGTACAATTAAATATTTAGTGACCATTTGCATATTTTTGAAATTCCACGGAAAAAAATAAAAATAAAATGAAACCCCAACAATTTGCATCGAAGGAAGATGTTCATCATTTTGTTTTATTTTATACAGCCGGCTCAAGCACCGGGGGTCTGATCCCCACCAGATCAGCAAACTTTCTGCCTCTGCTGTTACACGGCTACACCA
>NC_136598.1:622528-782528 GCF_910589615.1 Taurulus bubalis | reverse complement strand
TGTAACAATGATTGTGAAAAAAAGCTGAAAGACACGCGCATGCCTCCCACACACGTAGAGTCGCGGGCCCAGCCGCCCTCTAATGGAGCCACCACTTATCTGGCTCGCTGACGGTGCGACGTCCGCCCCCAATAAATGAACGTTCCGTGCATCAGATTAGACATTATCTGGCGGTAATGACAGAGCGTCCTCTATCATCCGATCACAATGGATCCACCGGGCTCCGCTATCTGGAAGTAAAACAAGCTGCCATTCATCCCGTTTGATCCAGCTGTGGGATTCACACGGACCACAGATAAGGAGCAAGGCTGGACTTCCTCTGCAGAGCAGCCCACTGCAGGTTGAATGCTGACTTTTTTTTTAAAGAGATGTTGATTAATGTGGCGGGAATTTTGTAGCACTCAAGGGGCGCTCATCGGGGATGTTGAGCCAATCACAGCTGTGATTGAGAGTTGGAGGGAGTCCAACTGGCTCCCGTGCAGTTGCCTCGATTGATATGCATCTGGTCGATTAGCAGTTACACAACTATTCTTTAGACTTAGTTTAGGCTTCTTCAGAAAATGAAGCGGCCTTGACAGTATCAGAAAAAAAGCAGATTTGATACAATGTCATCAAATTCAAATGCATTTACTGCCCACATCTCTTCACCCTTGATATCACACAGTCCACACAGTGAAACATACAACGTATCAATCAAACACTGGCATCGGTTTCCTGGTTTCCTCAACCTAACCTCATGACATTTATTTTGAAAGGACATTATGAGTAATGAGCAAAAAGTCACCCTTGTCCAAAAAAAACGACTTTGATCGCCTGGTCTGGAGCGCAGGGCTGCTGACCAAGCGTCGGTGTGTGATTAGCTAGTAGAGGGAACGTGTTGGGGGGATCCACTGGTTCTGCACCGGGATCCACTGGTTCTGCGCTGGGATCCACTGGTGTTGTGCTGGGATCCACTGGTGCTGCGCAGGGATCCACTGGTGTTGCACTGTGATCCACTGGTGCTGCACTGTGATCCACTGAAGCTGTGCTGGGATCCACTGGAGCTGCGCTGGGATCCACTGGAGCTGTGCTGGGATCCACTGGTGCTGCACTGGGATCCACTGGAGCTGCACCGGCTGCTGGGATTTAAAGCGAAGTAGCAGCTCATCAGTGTTGCAGCACAATTGGTGCGGCGTTGGGATGATGGTCCCAGTCAGTCACATCTACATTGTAACTCAGGCATGAAAGACACATCTGTGTCAGCCACATGGCGCTGCTGTTGTGCTTGTGATTAACGCAATTATTATTAATGAGTTATTGTCCCTTCTGTTATTAGAAGAGCATGAATGACTTAATTTGACGAGTACATCTCACGCGTACCTGGATCTACAGTTTCCTAGACGCCGCCGTCAACTTTAGTTTCACATTAAATGACCATTTGAGGAAGGGTCCTCTTTTACCGTGGTGTTAAATCACAAGCCAGATAAAACATTTTTCCTCCATTGCAGATAAGGCCGTATTGAGCCACAGGAGGGAAGTTCATCACATTGAACGATCACAGATGTGTTTCCTACTGAAGGGCTACTGATGAATGTTCAGTATCGTTGAAACCCTGAACTTATGTGAGCACTTAAATTGTTGCGTTGAAATGATTTCAGAGTATGTCCCACTATCTACACTGCAGCGTGGCAATGTTTGCAATCTGAAAATATGTCAAACATTGATGCACACTGATGCAGAGTACCAGAGAGCACAAACAATGGCAGTATATTGACATCTGACCAGCAATATTTCTACAGTTTTGAAGTTTATATTTGTCGTCACATACTTGGCAAAAAGTTAATAAGTACTTTCAACTCAACATTTCCGGTTTCCGTTTCAAAATAAAAGCATTCCAGCGTCTTTGTGTGGACAAAATCCCTTCATTTGTCAACACAAATGAAATAAGCACACGCTTCTTTGCTTTCTTAAATACATATAAATAGGGGTGGGAATCACCAGAGGTCCCACGATTCGATTTTATCACGATACTTGAGTCCCGATTTGATATTATCACGATTCTGCGATATATTGAGTATTGTGATTTTATTCCCTTTTTTTCACCGCAAATTGTCCCCAAAGGAAAACTTTGTCAACATATTGTATCTAAGAAGATAACGTTTTCAGTCTGTTCATCTCACTTCAATCATTTTGCCAATCATGTGAATATGCTGTATAGTGAGTCATAATGCTCACGGTACCCACGGTACCTGAAGGCAACGTGGTTGAGGCTGGTTCTCAGCCTTCATTGTTAAGCTGTCACTCATGAGACCACGCCCCTGCAGTTGAAACCACGCCCCCACACCAGATCCAGGCCAAAAGTCTGAACCTGAAAAAAAATTATCTGAATGTGAAAAAAAGTTTTGAACCTGAAAAAAAAAATTGAATCCGAAAAAAAGAGATTCAAAACTGTAAAATTAAAGAGTGAAAGTTGAAAATATAAAATCTGTTACTGAAAACTGAAAAAATATATAATTTTTCAAAGTTCAATATCAAAACTTGATTTTTCAGGTTTAAATTTTATTTTCAAACGAACAATAGATATGAACTGGATTTAGCTCCATACAGGAGTGCAGGCGCATATTGTTGTTTGATGCTGCATTCTCTTGCGTTACCGTGATAGCATGCGTAGAAATGGTGCCACTGGACAAAGTGGCAACTTTCGTGTCCAACTAACATACGTGGCTGTTACACAACCGATCAAACCCAACAGATGCATCATTTTACTTTTACAAAGTAGAATAAATTCCCCCAGACTTAATCACCAATGAGAGTTAATGAGGGATTTAGCCTTTTGAAAACCAACCTATTTTTAGGCCTCTGCTCGAAAATGTCATCCCCAAACTAAAAAGGGTGTGTCTCTGCAACCACTAGGGCTATTTTAATCATGTTGGTGTTATAATAAAAGGTACACATGTGTGATTTGTTCAGATGTGTAAATATCAGTCTATATGTTACTGGTGAAGAGTAAATGAAGATGACACACAGCAAAAATGAAAAGGTTTCAGGTCCGCCTAGAAAAAAATCACTTTCAGGATGATTATTACTTAATGATGTAGCTGTAAGGTCCAACTCTAACCCAAATCATAGCACAATATGTGAACATTCTCTAACCCAAATCATAGCACAATATGTGAACAATCTCTAACCCAAATCGTTCAATACATCCAAATACAGCATTTTTTAATTTATTTTTTAATTATAAAACAAGCTATGATTTACATTTTTATATAACAATCGCTCAGTCTGCCCCCCTAGGGGAGGATTGGTTTTGAAACTGTCAAACCAGTACAGCCAACGAACTAGTGCATTTTAATCCAATATGTTTCTGTTTCAGTTTAGTGTTGGTATTTCCTCTCTGCCCCTTGTTACAAATATATAAATAAATGATTCATAATTTTTTTGAAAGGATATTTTGCTCTTATTTTGTCGATGATAACACAACAGTTCCCCCTTGAGACATTTCCCCTGAATGTGCAGCACATCAATAGCCCAGTTCTCCAGATGAAGTGTTTTCTTCTAATATCATTGAAAGGAAACTTCAAACCTTTAATATTCTCCCTTCATGCGATATTTGATTGAGTTCCAGTAAGACAGTCCCAGCACTGTTCTCTTGAATGGATTCCAGTGGATTTATTTTCAGTCCTTAAAGTTTGTTGTGCGGCCTTTTGAAGTTTGTTTTAAACCAATCCCTGTGTGTGGCTCCACACACCAACATGGTCATGGCAGATGGTGTGTGTGTTCATCTTGGGGGAAAAGTGACTTATTTTTTTCTGGAAACTTCTTCGGAGGTTTTATGTTGAAAGAGCCAAACCTGTCAATAAAGTACGGTTTCTAATTTGGACCAACAACACAGAGTTTCTGGAGAGAGATATACAACCACCTGATGTTGGTCTTCACTCGTTATTGACACAACGTATTATGAACCCCTTTCAGTTCTGTCTACTGTTTTGGGTATTGCGCTTTTTCTTGTTTATGCTTGTTTTAATGAAACACTGAGACTGAACCAGGGAATATGCTGAAAAGCCAAAACACGCTGAAAGTTGGAGTTGGTGATAATTCGCTGTAGCTTTGTTGCTGTCAGCAATTACTGTCCCCACTGACGAAACAGGGAGGATTTTTGTCTTTTCAAGATTCAAGATTTTTTCATTTGTCATATGCAAAGACAACAGGCAGTTATTCTATACAATGAAAAGCTTATTTTGCTGGGTCCTCCTCACAACCTTACAATAAACTTAAGGCAAAAAATAAATAGAAATAAGGCACACAATATAGTGACAGTATTGCACACAAATATGTATAAAGTGTATAAAGTGCACTATGCTTTCACGAAGAAAAGAGTTTGCCCTTCACTTTATAAGTTAAACAGAGAAAACTGACTTGAGACCTCGCGATGAAGAGATTAGTTCCTGCTCTGACTGAGTCCGCCTCCCCACTCCTTACCGCTGTCCCTGCCCAGCTTAGTTCTTGGAGACGTTCTGCCGACAATGACGGGTTCTTCAGCTGGACTCAAATATCCGTCCAGCTTCCCAGCTTCCCAGACTGCCGACACACACAGACGTCCATCCGCCTCTGCGTCACACCACCTGCCACTCCGTCTTCCCATCTGCCTGTGTATTAGCGTCCCTAGATTCACAGGCTGTTTTTTGGGCTTGTTTTCTTCTGTGTCCTTTTCTCCGTGTTTACAAGAAAAGAGTTATGTAATGTCAGAAATATGCATATTCAAGGCCACAACAGTACTGTGAAAAAAGCCCCGAGGAGCTGTGTAGAGGCGTGTTGCCACAGGTACATATGAGGAGACTATATATAAAACAGGAAATACAGTCCAAGGGATGTTTTAGAATTACGTAGAAATGTTTTACTACATATATGTAGCTGACACTTTTATCCATACGGACGGTGCATTCAACCATGTGGGTCCAACCCTATAATGTGCAGGAATCAGTTTCCTACTGGACCACGGTGCACTTTGAACTAGGTATGGGCAAAATAGAAATTCCCATATGATATTGTTCCACCCAAACCAAAGAATCTTCAGATATGCGCGTCAGTGGACGTCATCACTTGGTCGCAAGGGATGAACTGATTCGATGTTTGGAGGTTAAAGGAATATGACTCTACTTCAAATATGCTAACTTACGTTCATTGGTTGTCAAAAAAACATGGCGACGGGCGTAATTCAAGATGACGACGGCTAAATTGCCGAACTTGAGACTTCAAAACATCAGTCCGCAAACCAACGTGTGACGACACCATGGCAACGTCCACTTCATATCTACAGTCTGTGATGCAGACTGCAACTTGACTGGCTGGTAGAGGCATACAACCATAACCATAATTCAATTAATTGTATTGATTTAAATGCAAAGAACACAAAATCATGAAACCTTTTCGAAGGTTGAGCAAAGCACCTGTTTCTACGGCATAAACCAGGTCACCAAACCAACTGTGTCTTCCACTTCACATTGAGGCCAATATTAGATAATATAAGATAATTTGTTGACTAGTAGTGTAATGTATGCGTGATACATTACACACACACACACACACACACACACACACACACACACACACACACACACACACACACGCCATTTCCAGCATATTGAACGTAAACAGCAGCAACAAAAACAATTCTCTGGGCAGATAACATGGCCGACATCTTCACATTAAGTATGAAACACATTGTCCATCCACTATGACTGATGTTTGAGCCCAGAGCATCATGATGTTCAGCCTCCTCTTGTCCTCCGTTCTGCTGTCAAGTTCATCTCGATCCTGGACCAGGATGGATCCAGGTCTCTGTGAAGATGTGGACTCAACAGTCACCGACCACCCGCTGCTTTCATCCATCTTATTTTCCTGCGACGGATCATCAGACAGCCAGGAGCATGCTGGGTAGTGGAGTAGCCTCAGGTCCTAGCTGGGTTAGCTTAGCTTCCATCTCCCTCTCCTCCCTGGAGCAGTTTGGGGGCGTTTGGTCCGGCAGCTCCGGCTGGTTGGTCGTCTCAAAGTCCGCTGCACTTAATCCCCACACTCATGTGTGTCTCTCAAGGTCCTGACCTTTGTGCGTATTTTGTTTGTTTGTTTGTTTGTGTGTTTTAATCAGTCAATCATTACAATACAATAACTGTAAAAAAAAATTTAATCCGAAAAAATGAGATTAAAAACTGTAAAAATAAAGAGTGAAAGTTGAAAATATAAAATCTGTTACTGAAAACTGAAAAAATATATATACATATGAACAATAGATATGAACTGGATTTAGCTCCATACAGGAGTGCAGGCGCATATTGTTGTTTGATGCTGCATTCTCTTGCGTTACCGTGATAGCATGCGTAGAAATGGTGCCACTGGACAAAGTGGCAACTTTCGTGTCCAACTAACATACGTGGCTGTTACACAACCGATCAAACCCAACAGATGCATCATTTTACTTTTACAAAGTAGAATAAATTCCCCCAGACTTAATCACCAATGAGAGTTAATGAGGGATTTAGCCTTTTGAAAACCAACCTATTTTTAGGCCTCTGCTCGAAAATGTCATCCCCAAACTAAAAAGGGTGTGTCTCTGCAACCACTAGGGCTATTTTAATCATGTTGGTGTTATAATAAAAGGTACACATGTGCGATTTGTTCAGATGTGTAAATATCAGTCTATATGTTACTGGTGAAGAGTAAATGAAGATGACACACAGCAAAAATGGAAAGGTTTCAGGTCCACCGAGAAAAAAATCACTTTCAGGATGATTATTACTTTGAAATGATGCAGCTGTAAGACACAATGTAATAAACAAAACAGATATAGGTGGAAGTAGGGCTGTGCGGTATGCTACGTGCTCATCTGCAAGAACAGCAGGCACAACATTTATTTTTTACAGTTTAATACTGGGAGCACAGTGGAGCTACTTAGCTGTCAGTGTAACTTGGTTCACTCATGGTTCAAAATTACTTGGCCAAATTGAATGCTGGGAAGTTGGGCGGCCGAACAGCTGTTTGTGTGGCGTGTCTTCCGGTCTGTCTCTTCCTGTTTTTTTTGTGCGCGAACTCTACCCACCATGCAATTCGGCGCTGTAATTTTATAACAAGTGTGAACCATGACTGAGCCCAGTTACACTGACACGTAAGTAGCTCCACTGCGCTCCCAGTATGAAACTGTACAAAGTCAGTGTTGCTGCCTGCTGTTGCTGCAGCTATGGACGGCCCGCTGAAAGTACTGCTCTCTAGCTGACTGGTGCCGTTAATGGAATCAATCTGTTTACTTGTTTAAAAAAATGTATACCATGAAACTGCCACAATCTTACAAAATACTGTGGTATGAATTTTTGCCCATACCGCACAGCCCTAGGTAGAAGCATAATGCTTATATATTCTGATCCTAAATTATCAATTAAATCAGATAATTCATTCAATGTAAAGAAACAAATAGAATACAAATAAATAGATATATATATATTTCATTCACACTTGTAACCCTCAAACATTGTTTTATAAACAATCCTTTTGAAAACCAAAAATGAGTTGACCATGCTTACATTCATTTTAGTGTTGTTCCATAATTGAACTCCTACAGTAAAAATACATCTTCTTTTAATTCCTTTTTTTTGTTGCTTTTTTGTACAGTAAACGTATACACATTTTGACAGTGTTGTAAGTGTTTCAAGCATGCTTACAGGATCACAGAGCAAGGGGTTTCATGAGTGAGGCGTAGTAGTGGCTACATTAATAACGACATGAGATATATCAGGATCCGTCTAATGCAGCTCAGCGGGAGGTATCAGTCACATTGTACTGTGTGTTCACTTTGCTGTAATTAATCACATGTCATGGTAAGAATACATCCCTCTGAAGTTGGGAATAAAGTCAAGCTAAAAGGCCCAATTAGCCTCAATCAGAAAAAAAATAACTCGTGACTGCACAGCAGGCTGACAGGCGATGGGACGCATGTTTTCACATGTCAGACGGAATTCTTGAGGGAAGCCCTGTGATCATGTGGGTTGTCTTTGAAGTCTAATGGGAGGTATGGAAAACCAGATGTGGGAGGTACAAGATGGCATTGGCATCAATGGAAGGAAACCAAAGCAGTAGGAGGCCGGAGCAACGGAAGAAGAAAAAAAAACAAAAGATCAGCCTAGACGAGCAGCAGCAGCTGCTCACGGCCGGTCAGACCAGACAGGAGGCAGCGGCCGGCGAGGAGCGACTGGTAGAGCTCGCCACATTATAAAGACCTTCAAAGTTCAATTTATTTGATCGAAGCCAGTCCTTTGAAACGTCTGAACGTTAAAGAGGTTCGCGAATGTTTGTCCTACAACCGACTCTTTTATTGGTAAAGGCTTGCAGTTAAACTTCATTCAAATTGTCGGATTAGATACAAGCAAAATGTATCGTCATTTTAATTTCTAGATGTAGATTTTGGTCCCTATGAAGCCTTATGAAGTAGTAGCAAAATTGTACGTCGTTGTTGCCCAGCAATATGTGCTCAGTCAGAAGCAGTGAGGTTAGGTCCATGTTATGGCGAGGCAGGATGTGTATTTATCAGTTCCATAGAGTCCAGTAGTGGATGGAGCCTATGTGAGCAAGAACAAAGGTTATACAAATGCAACACTTGTTCTACAAGCACAGGCATTGCCCTCTACCAAAGGAGCCCTGTCTCTCTTACGCCACTGGCTAAAGAAGGCGTAGGATGCTGCCTTATAAACGGTGGGGTTTGCACATTTTGGGGTAGAAATGTCCATATTTGCCGGCCATGTTATGCACATTTTCAGTGGCCATATAGGTTCACCTTATGTTCTCGTTATAGTCCAGTCGAGGGCTCCGACTATGCTTACGAAACTAAGGTTACAATATCGTAACCTTTGCTATTGCTAATATCAACAGGAGTCACAGGTTGACGAATTTGGAGCAGCAAAAAAACACCACCGAACCCCGTGCGGGACTTGATTAAATGAGCTCACTCTGTCTGGTTCAAAGTTATTTCTACGACTCATAAAAAAAGTCACATTAAAATGGCAGTCGCACTAAATCTGTTAGTGATTATAGTAATTGTAACCACCCGTCTGTGTTATTAGAGGTGAGTTTTTTTTCCTGCCTTTGGTGAGCACCTATTATCCATTTCATATCCCCCTGTGCCCACCCATTGCTTTCAGTTTACACACACACACACACACACACACACACACACACACAGACGCAAACACACACACAGACGCACAGACATTCCTGCACACAGATAGGAATCGTGGCTCCTGAAGCCGCCGTGCGTCCTCCAGCTGCATCCTCCTTGTTAGCGTAGCATCAGGTATGCGGTGCAGCCTTAATTGCATTCCTCTGGGCTCAACTCGACTCCCCTGGAGAGTCAACAATCTTCTTTGTGCCTTTGATCTTAACACGCTTTATTAACTGCCATGGCAACCCGCGGGGGCTGCTTCTGGTACGGCGGGCCGCTTATTATTGGACAGGTTTAGGAGGTGGGGGGGTTAATAGTATTGAGTCCAGGCTTTTTCTTTTGTGCAAAAACAAAGATTTTTCACTAGGTGTAAATAATTTGGCAGCATCTTATTGAGTGTGAATGCATAAGTGTGAATAAATGTTTGTTGACTGGCGCTCTGGAGGGAATTTAGAAATCAGAGGAAGATGCTGTGATCCTCAATCCAGTTGTCAGATTATATTTTGCATCATATTTGTCTAATGCAATGAAATACCAAAATGTCCTCTTTACGAGGCATTTTATATGCTGTTAATTGATTACATTAATTTACTATTTCAACAGGAAGCGGCTGGACGACAATGGCGGTAAATCGACATCAGTCGCTAGGCAACATGAACGCAGTTCGATTATCAGCAGGGAGCCTATTAACTCAGTTATTTTCAGTTATTTTCTGCTTACAAAGTACAGTTGTTTGACGAAGACAATGCCTATTAAAGATGAATCAAGAAAATAATCTGCAGATTTATGGATAGTGAAAATAATGAGTGAGGAGACGATACAGGAGCCTATATAGTAATCTGCTTATAGATCAGTAGGATCGCTTTACTTTGACTCATTTCTCTACAGATGCACTGGTCGCCCGCTCTTTAAAAAAGGCTTTTCTAACACATGGTGTAGCTGCAAGCAGTCCATTGTATTCAATAATGAATGAATTTTGCCGCAGAATATTAATTGCGTTGGAATTCTTTGATGGGATTCCCGACAGGATTCCCGACAGTCTATTAGCTTCTAGTGTTCTCATTACTGCGGCTCAGGAAAACACGAGGTGACTGCAAATCGGCGACCGAGGCCCGAAGAGCCGCAGTGCTTAGCCTCTTCCACGAGTCAACACCGGCTGCTTCTACGTTTCACTGTACTTATGCCGTTTGTGCTTCTCTTTGGTCCTCATCTGAGTCAGTCACAGTATTGATCCCTGTGGAGATACGATTATGCTCCACCGTCATTATGTTAGTTCGTCTTTCCACGCGAAAGCATAGATGTCAGTAATCTTCGTCTTCCGCACAGACCGCTTAGCATTTTAAATGTCAAAGTTAATTTCAGGATTTAGTCCGTTCAGTTTATTGTTTGATGTCCGACTGCATTGTTAACTTTGCCTGCCTTTCATATGGCAATTAGACTATTTCAGCCTTCAGGCTTAATGGATTTGTTTTATCTCTCTTAATGATTAGCGAGGGACTCGGTGTCAGCGTGGTTATCCAGGATTCGCTGATTTCTCAAAGATTGCCGGATCATTGTTCTTTTCTAACTTTGTGATTCAGTCACCTGATGCTGATGATTTCGTGTCCACCACCTGTATTTTGATATTATAGTGTCTGTTAATTGTTGTACTGTTTTCTGATGGCTACAAAGTCAAAATCAGAGTAATACAATCATTTAGGTTTGGTCTTTCCCAATGAATTTCTTAGCTGATAAGCTTCATGAATATGCTCCCAAGGAACATTTCAATTACATTCAGTTCATGTTGTATTGCCCAGAATTTGAAATTACAAATTTGCCTCAGACGGCTTTACAATCTGTACACATACGACATCCCTGTCCCAGGACCTCACATCAGATCAGCATGGATACATGAGAGTGATAAGATATGAATAATGAATTAATAATGTCAGACAAACAGATGGCATAACATGGTGAGTAATGTTCTGTGGAATTCAGATGTCTGTACGGATGAACGTATGGGTTTATATATTTAATTCGCACCGGTTGTGGAGAGGTTAAAATCTATGATGCACAGCCAGTCATCTAGTCAGCCAGAGAAACAGTCAGGAAGTGATGTTCATATATTTATCACTTAACTCTGTAACGGCACTTCTGTAGTTATTTTAACCCAAACAATGATTTCTTCCTTAACCTAACTAAGTAGATTTGTTGCCTAAACATATCTAATTGTAATACCTAATCTTCATAGATAAGTATTTCATGACCTATTGCTCCATCTAGTTCTCGTCCCTAAACCCAACTGAGTAGTTCCATGTGAAGACGGATGTTTATTTTATTTTGAAAAGCCTGTATGCATGTAACAAACAAAAGATTGGTCACCCAGCGAGACACTCAACCAGTTAGACAGTTACCAGTGAGACACTCAACCAGTGAGACAGTTACCAGTGAGACACTCAACCAGTGAGACAGTTACCAGTGAGACAGTGAACCACTGAGACACTCAACAAGTAAGACAGTCCTTCGGTGAGACTATTAACCAGTGAGAGAGTTAACCAGTGAGACAGTCCTTCAGTGAGACAGTCAGTCCTTCAGTGAGACAGTCCTTCAGTGAGAGTTAACCAGTGAGACAGTCCTTCAGTGAGAGAGTTAACCAGTGAGACAGTCCTTCAGTGAGAGAGTTAACCAGTGAGACAGTCCTTCAGTGAGAGTTAACCAGTGAGACAGTCCTTCAGTGAGAGTTAACCAGTGAGACAGTCCTTCAGTGAGAGTTAACCAGTGAGACAGTCCTTCAGTGAGAGTTAACCAGTGAGACAGTCCTTTAGTGAGAGAGTTAACCAGTGAGACAGTCCTTCAGTGAGAGTTAACCAGTGAGACAGTCCTTCAGTGAGAGTTAACCAGTGAGACAGTCCTTCAGTGAGACAGCTAGTCCTTCAGTGAGACAGTCCTTCAGTGAGACAGCCAGTCCTTCAGTGAGACGGTCAGTCCTTCAGTGAGCCAGTCAACCAGTGAGACAGTCCTTCAGTGAGACAGTCAGTCCTTCAGTGAGACAGTCAGTCCTTCAGTGAGACAGTCCTTCAGTGAGAGTTAACCAGTGAGACAGTCCTTCAGTGAGAGAGTTAACCAGTGAGACAGTCCTTCAGTGAGAGTTAACCAGTGAGACAGTCCTTCAGTGAGACAGTCAGTCCTTCAGTGAGACAGTCAGTCCTTCAGCGAGTCAGTCCTTCAGTGAGACCGACCTCCAGCGGAGGTTGAGATGGGAGCTGGGTGGTAATTGTCGTCTCTCTGCCAGCTGATAGTTGCTCTCATTATTTCTATCTCTGAGCCCATTTACAGAGCCATGTTTCACATTAAGCTCTGATAGGCTATACTACTCTCTGACACACACACACACACACACACACACACAACATCATTCTCTTTCAAACGTCCCTCCCCTTTCCTTCTTTTCTGTCTTTCACTGTTTCGTTCGGTCCATGAAACATCTGTCGTTTCACCTTCTCAAGTGTGAAGGTCAGCTGCCCTTCTGTGTTTCATAGCGTTGCAATTTGAATATGGTTGGAGATTGGATCGACAAAACAATGAAATAGTGTTAGATGGCAGGAAATGAGAGGAGAACAATGGGGAATGCCATTTAATAAATGTACCTGAGCAAACTTAAACCAAAGATTCAGGGTGCCCAAAAACAAGACACTTCTAGATGTTGCTATGGGCTTTCAGAACTTATTATCGGCATCTTTCACTTTATCTATTTCATTTATTTGACTTTTTGTTGGCTCAACATTGGCAAGGTTTCACTCATTACCGGGGATGCAGCAGCACGGCTCACACATCTGCAAGACACATAAAGCGTTGGAGTGTGAAACCATGGAGCCCGGACTCAGGTACTTTAGTATTTCCCGGTCCCGTGTTATTCTAACATGAGCTCCATTGAGTCCGGTGACATCACACACACACACACACACATCTGTAAAATGCTCCTCTCCTCATGTCGGGAAGATCCGTGGTGTCGCCTAAAAAATTATAATATTAAAACGCTGAACGGTGTTGATTCATTTGTGTTTTAACAGAGACGGACGCAGCAGACTGGATGCAGACCAGCTGACATCAGCCGGACTCACTGGAGTCGCCATGGCGACTGTCGCACACATCTCCCTTCTCCAGCACAGCTTCACCACTTGTGCATAATGACTGTGTGAATTAGCAAAGTCGCCACAATACCATACAATTCCACAACATAACTGTAACAAATACAACATTTTTTGAACATCAAACTTCCATTTTCAAGACGATATCCCCGTGTGGAGGATGTGGAAGTCTGATGGCCGTACACACAAACATATCGCGGTGATCCTCGTGCTGCACTACACAGCTCGATGGATGCAGACATTACTAGAAGACTACGTGAATGGAAGAATTAGGAAGCGCCTCAATTTCTGTCAGATTTTTTTTCTTTTTTTTCTTTTGGTATATTATATATATATTCTTCCTCTCATTGCTGTTCATTCAGCATTGATGAGCCAACCCTCATTTCAATGCATAAACATCCCCGCGGTGCTTTGCATCGTCAGGTATGGTTGACCATGGGCGTGTAGAGGGCGGGATATCAGTCTGATCCAGGTATGCACATTTCCAACCGGATTTGGGATTTATAAAAGGAAAACTTGCAGTGCTGAAAGTCCTCTTTGGCTGAAAACCATTTTTGGCGCTTTTGTGTGCACGTACACATTCAGTATGGGAACTACACGCTGTTTTATAAATGAGACCCCTGGGCGGTTCTCTTTAAGGGCTTTCCTCTGAGGTGAGACAAATCAATTGAGCCTGAGTGCAAATTAATTTCTGACTCACAGCGAGAGAGAGAGGGAGCTTGAGCCGTGGAACCAAACGGGATTCCAGGATTCTAGCTAACAACAGATTCAAAACGACGGCCCAGCAGCCCAGAAAAAGCATCCTTTGGCTTGTTTTCAGGTACAAGAGACCCGCGGAGGTGTCGACGAACTCAGCTTGTTTCATTCCGAAGATAATTAGATGGGAATTCTTGGACATTGTCAATTCCCCCTCCCAAAAAAACCAGCTCTTGAAAATTAGCATCTCAGGGCGAAGAAAAAAAGAAGCGTAGAGGAAACACGATACTTAGAGGTCACTGAGACAGTGTTGATCAGATGAATGAAGCTGTGCAGAGGAATTGATTTTCTTTCCCAACAAAGCCAATGTTTGATGTGGCTGCACAACAAACATGCAAAATTGAATTCTGCTTCAAGTTTTTGGCACTGGCAGAAAGGGGGAGGAAGAGGAGGAGGAGGAAAACAAAGGATATGAAAGGAGGATGGAGGAAAGGCTGACAGGAGTTTGGAGAGAAGCAACAAGGAGTCAGGACCGAGCCAGAGCCCTGGCTGCGTCTTGGCCCACAACAACAACAAACCTAGAGAGAATAGTGAGTGAATGCAGAGCGGTAATGGAGGCAGGCCGGCACTGGACCTGCAGCCAAGTATTGACCCGGCTGACATCTAGCTGCCAGACGACGCGATGGCTAGCTAGCGGCTCTGGGTCGGGTTTCTGCTGGAGCTCCTATCAGCAGACTAACCGAGGAAAAGATCACTTACAGCAACTCAATTAGCAGTCGGGTTTGCACAGTGCACAGCGCTTGTGTTCTGTCCTAATGGAAGCACATGATTCATATGCGTGTCTCTGTCTGGGAAACCGTTGTCTGTTCGGCTCATCTGTTTGGGATTCTTCCGGCTTTGGTCAGGTTTGACTCTTTTTTTTCTGTCAGGGTCCTCGTTGCCTCGAGGTAGCGGCCATCTCCGTGTAGGGGTGATGTCGGCATCCTGCTCATCCAAAAACCCATCAAACAAAGTATTTGTTTTCCCTTAGAATTATCAATGCGTCTGTCTCCATGGGGTTGGCCATTATTTCATTTCCCACAAGAACTTTGAGCATACTTTAAGGGATGCCAACTGCCATGTGTGCTCTCATTCGGTACTGCACTGAGAGAGTGTTGCTCTTAAAGAGACACACTGTGTTTACCTGTTGGGATTTGACTGTCTATTTATATGCCTTATTACTAGATGGTCACACTGTTCCCTCAATATTACAGTTTCAGTACAACATCCTTCATAGAGAGACACTATCTGCTGCGATTATACACAAATAAAGCTCATAACCCACAGCAACATTGAAAAGTGTGAAAACAACACTGCCGTTCTTATTAAACCTGTACTTTTGAGGTGTATTAATCCCAATGTCACAGCTGCCAAGTCACACAACAACAACACAGACACTTGAGGTGGTAGGAAGGAAACGAAATACACCCACGAAACCAACGGTAAGCAAATATAGTCGCCACTGAAGAGCACACATCCCACAGACCCCCGCGGTGTGTTGACATTAGTATACACCATTTCATGGCATTGATTTTTTTTCACTTCTCATGTTGCCACTTCATTTCATGACAATTGTCCCACGTGAACCTCGTGCTCCGTCGGTACTGTGTGAAAAGCTTATGATGATGATTTGTGATACACTGTTTGTAGCTAATACCCCTGTAAAGTATTGCACTGGGATTCTTATTTAACCCACATAACACATGTGTATGTAATCCCTGTAATTGTGAGCGAGGGCAGGCGATTTAGCATGAAGAGCGATGAGGTCCACGTAGGGAGGAGCTCAGGTCAGGGTCGGGAAGAACACGTGACTTTCAACCAGGAGACGCTGATCGTGTTGCGTGTGAAGCCAGAAGTCAGTGTTGACTTATTTCTGCTCTAAAGTAATGCTACTTCCATCAATTATTGTTTCACACTTAAACAATGAACCACGAAACCCAGGTTCAGGTTGGAGGACCTTGGTGGTCATGCTTTGAAAAAGCGAACAAAAGCAAATAACGTTGCCTGACCTATTAATCAGGGAAAATACCTTATATCCATGGCCTCAAATACAGATCAATGAGATCACTTCCTGAAGTGATTGAACGATAAGCAGATTTTTTTTGTTGTATTCGAATGACAAAAATAAATACATTTTTATATTCAGTTTACAATGATAAAAGAATGATATAAGAAAAAACAAACAATCAACCGACTCATTGGAGTTCCTGCAATCAGATAGAAGTTGACCTTTTTGTTTAAATAACTGTGCCGTAATTGATTTCTCAGAACTGTGGAAACCAAAGTGGCCGATTGATCAATCGACTTGTGTTTTCAGCCGTACAATACACTCTGAGTAGGCACTCATGTTATTGTTAGCCTTCTTGACACACTGATGTCTTAAATCGAGTCCCCAGAGGGCTTTTCCGTAAATGACCCCGACCGCTGTCCTTCCCGTGTAGACGGGCAAAAAAAGAAAGAAAGAAAAGGCAGCCTCCCTGCGTGGATCAATATCACATTAGAAGTTAACAGGAACGGCAAGCTAACAGCTTCACATGCAGATGTGCGTGTCTGGCTTAAGGCAACACGCTGTCAGCTTCACTGTCCGTCCAGCTGCTCCCGATAACATCTGACACCCTTAATAGGCTTTAAACGCTAACTGACAAAATCTGGCGTCGGCGCGCTTAACATGTGACAACAACAACAGTGGTGAGACTGACAGACACACACCTCAGCACAGTGCAGCTGGCACGCACAACACAGCTGTATTAGCCAAGTGATTTAGCTGGTTAAGCTCCTGCGTGTTTGATATGATCTCTGTCTGTTTCCTCTGCGTCTGTTCATGACGGCTGCGTGTGTTCGGGCCTGGAAACATTTGCGCGTCTCAGCACTTCAGTTTTGAAGTGGGATAAGAAATGAGTTGCGTTTTTGGTTACAATACCGTTAGAATACATTTTCAATAGGCTGGCCTCGCCGGAGGAACGGTTTTTAATGATTTGAGGAGTTGTGTCAAAAGGATGTGGCCACATCTGAGCAAATACCAATTGTGTCACTTTAATTTATATCACACCTCAGTAACTGAGCTGCTGACATTTAGAGGAATCCATAATGAAAGCATCATAAATAGATGAGAGAGAGGGAGAAGTCAGCACCAAGAGCGTCTCAAAAATATTGATGTGGCCCTCAGAATGGCCCTGAAAACATTACTTTAATAGTTAAACCGAGGTTTCAGTTGCCGTGTTTCGCATCAATAATCCCGGCCCCTTGTTTTTTTGACATTGTCATGCTTTATCTCAATTTCACAGTAACCCACATCATTGTTTGAACTGCCAGTAGCTGATGGATGATGGACCAAAAACCTGCTAGAAACAATTTTCACGAGGTAGGGGGAGGGACCCAGACGCAGAGTCAGAGACACAGAAGTCGGGGAAGTGTAAGATCTTTACTTAGAAATTCTTGAATATTATAGAAAAGTTGCAGAAAACGTAAACAATAGAAAGGCTGAAATTAGACAAAAACTCTCGGGCTGATGGTCTAACGCAAGGAATTCTGTATAGATATATACACACTACTCTGACAATGAACGGCATTCGGGCAACAGCACCAATCCCCTGAGAAGCCGTCATTGGGAACTGTTTGGAAAGCGGCTGACCGTTGCATGAACCATCTGTCAAGCAAACTAAGAGCAAAAACATATTTCCCATCGATAAAAGCCTTCAGTGCCGTTATTTGTCCATCTTTAAATAAAGAAACACTCTTTATTTCTGCTAGAAGTGAGCTGACAAGGGACCCATCTCACTTATGTCTCATCTCCCTTCAGAGTTGCAAGTGCAAGGTACCGATCGGTGTGACGCTAGCCAGAGCTGGCAAAATGTCAGCAATAAGGAAGGAGTAGTGGTATGAGAAGATCTCTATGTATAACTGATGCTATTTTAGCATCTGCACTGACCTCTTTAGGAGCCGGTGTTGTCGGCATCTCTCTGCGTCGCACCAGTAGCTCCTCACAGTACCCCAATTGGTCTGGACACAAATACATTATTCAAACTTTTTTTCGCAATGATTTTTCGCGTGATCTTGTTATCTCGTGCAAGGTGAACAGATGACAAAGAACAGTAGCGTCAGACTTGTTTTGGCTCGGTATGTGGAGTAATTATACCAACACTGGCTCTGATTGCAAATGATTATACGTCAACACACTTGGAATCCACTATCTCGCATTGTAATCTGAGGAAATGCCTCATTTAACCAGCCTAGACGCAGTCGTGAATTGTTATGCAGAGAGCCTCATGAGGCAGACGGGCGCCTATTAGTCCTGACGACTGGACAACTGGAAATGTGACTGTGAATGTGACACTTAACACTTAACTAACAGCACAGCCACCAGTTATTATCTGTATGCACTTTGTATGTTGGACAGGAGAGAAACATTTTTCCAACTCGTCTGTATGTTTGGCACATGTTGAGGAATTGACAAAAAAGCTGACTTTGACTTTGACTAGTTGGATTTTGGTGCGTTAACAAAATTACCTTTAAAACTAGATTATAACCTTATTTTTCTGTTGACTTATGCAAACCTTCCCAGTAATATAAAAGTGTTCTTGAACATTTACAAGTATAACTGACATGCCAAAAGTATGGCATTACCGAGTAGCATAACTAAATCCTGAATGTATTTGGCAAGCAACATTATGAAATATCACAGCAATAACCTGTAAAGGAAAAAAACAAGAAAAGGAAGCTGGTTCAAAGCATTAAAGCAAGTAAACATGTGCAAACTGTATATATGTACAAAATACAGTTACTCCTTTTAAGTTACTAATCAGTTTAGACTTTGCCCATTACACGTAGTCGCTTACAGCTCGGCCCACACTGATATAAGAAAAGATGATGTTTCATGAACGTGGCAGTGATGAATTGGACCTGGCTGTGCTGATAAGCAGGGCAGTGGCCCGCTGATGAGCCTCTTGTTTCTCATAATGAGTTTTATTGACACGGGTGGCTCAGCGTGATTAGCGGCGCTAATAGACAAACAACTGTCCGGTCTCATATTCAACAACAGCAGCAGCAGCCGAGGGATCGGGGAGGACGGAGAAAACCACTGAGTCGGCATTCAGCGGAGCTGGTTGTGTCCTTCAGGAACTTCTCCACAGTGTGTGGTCTTCTTCTGCTTCCTTTAGCGGCACAGGTCAGTCGTTGCCTGTTCCAGCGAAAGCTGAGAGCTGAGTGTGCTCCAAATGCTGAGACCACAGGTCCGTTTCGGGGGAAAAGTATCAAAAACAAATTCTGATTGAAATCAGGAACCGTCTGGTTCAGTGCCAGCTTTTGTTTTTTGGTATTTCCCAGAAGGCTCATCTGACTGAACAGATCTGAAACCAGTGTTTAAATAACAAGTTGTATGTGCAAATGAGGAGCATCATTCTTGTATGTGTAAGTCAACATCAGGATCAACATCAATATTGATTTCCTAAATCTGTAAAGCTAAATTTAACAAATGCATATAAATGTTTTGAAGTGTTATTTCTGGCTATTAATAATTAAATAGTATATAATAAAGAGTAAGTTGGTAACACATCTTCAAAATGAAGTCTAAACGTTTTTATTGCAGCAACAAATAGGTCAAAAAATGTCAGCGTATAATATATATATACATTGTAATACATAAACAAAATATTGAATAGATCGGCTCCATTGTCACCGGTACCCAGCTATATGGGTTAATATTGGTTTGATATCTGATCTGGTATCAGTGCATCCCTACTGTTGAAAACATGTTGGTTGTTGGAGCCATATATTTTGTTTGATTATAAATCATGTTATATATTTAATTTGTATGATTTAAAGACGTTCCTCTGCCATATGAATGGATCTTATATTCACATTCGAAATAATGCCTTTTTCTGTCAATTGTTCATATTAATCTGATCAGTATCAGTTGGTATAAGAGGAAGGGGCGGTACTGAATATCAGGTTTTATTTTCACGTTAGACCATACGTTAGAACTTACTTTAATTTAAGATAGAACTGAAGTTAGATTTATGATTTTGTTTGTTCGATTCAACAGAAAATAAATTGACGAAATTAAGGAAATGGAATCAACGTCTCCAGAGTTATTATTTTGAACATTTTAATGTGTGAGACAAGAAACGGAGTCCCGTAACGTGGCACAGAATAAGACAAGATAAACCACATTGGTGGACAGAGACGACACGATGGTGAAGAAGAGTTTAGCAGGACTAGATTACAGGAGTCCTGATTGCAATTTATTCTGGTCCATACAGCCCAAATATCCCGTTTCCTGTATTTGTATTCTTTTGTGTGTTTGTGTGTGTGTGAAGCACTTAGCAACCGCTCCACACTCAATAATCAAACTTGACATGTTTGGTTGAGTCAACACAGCTGCTGGGACTTCAGCCAGGGATGTGACATATTGCAGTATGGTGACATGTCAGCTGTTTCCACATCTCCCTGTGCCGCAGACATTGATTGTGGCTGCAGACGTGTTGGGAGACGTGGCCACCAGCTCACGCAGTAGGACCCTTTGAACGCCAGCTCACTCGGAGTTAATTGGCCGAATAAATTCCGGTCTCACGGCGGAATATGACGTGTGAAGGGGAGGCGACCTCAGACCTGGGCGATGCTTCAGGCTGACACACACAAGTTAGGACCATACGTACACACACACACACACACACACACACACACACACACACACACACACACACACACAGCAGAAATAGGTTAACAGATGTAAATAGACACACTCGTGTGGTGTGCAGACAGTGTGAAGAGCGGTGCAGTGACCTGCCGCAGACGGTGAGTGATGTAACGGATAGACGGTGAGAAGCAGATGTTGTGTTTCTCGTGCTGATGAGAGAAACAGAGCCATTCATCTGCCAGAGGTCTGCGTCTGAGCGACGACTCCACCTCATCGCCTCCCCTTCAATTGATGTCACAACCTCCATCTGGGGCCCGTTCGCTCTGGTCATTTCTGATTCTTCTTCCTCTTTGAGCTCCAGGCTGAGGATTTGTTATTTTCTGACAATATCGCACATATGACGAACTCCGTTTGCCATATGATAGAACATGGGTGGCCTACGGCAGTGAATAAAAATAGACTAGACTATGGCTCAAGCATATTTCCGATATATTGCACTGTATGTAGTTGGCACATCTTAGGTTGAACACTGGATTTCAGGGCCGTTTTGAACGACCTACATTGATTTCTAGTCGACGAAAACGGTGACCTCCGTTGTGGAGGTAAACATGGCGGAACCTGAAAATGTAATACACGTTGGGAAAGGTTCACGGAAGGCAAGAGAAGTTGTGTGCTTAATTTGCAAGTAATATGTTGTGGCGATGAAAGGATATAAACGTGAGAACATTATTCCCACACTTCGTACTCTGGCACACAGGTTTTCTGCTTTGGAAACGTAACATCTCCTGCAGTGTAACTACACGTCATGTTGTTTGGCTTTCTACTCTGTTTCTGTATATGGCCCTCAAACATTTGGCCAGCCCTGTTAGCATCAGGTTAAGCCTTTTTTTTTTTCTTACCGTGAAAATATTTGGTGCAAATACAATTTCAGATAGTAAGTGGAATTGGCTAGCATTAGGAATGCAACATCTTCCTGTTGCTGATGTTCATTCAGGGTGTTGTCCATTCTAGAGTACCAATCTAATACCTTTGGTCTTTAGTCTCCAAATGTAATCATGTATCATTTATCTGCAAACCTCCCTGCCTTTTAACACAGTTAGTGAAATAGTCACTTTGGTTGCGTGTCAAGGGACAGCATAACGTTACAAAACGAAGGTTAGGGTTTAGGCAAAACCACGTAGTTAAGTTAAGGAAACACATTATGGTTGGGCTTCAAATAATTACATACAGTTAGGTTGTGGTATCAAAACCACAACAAGGCCTTGGAACAAGCACCAGTCTCCTGATTGAAAGTCCTGTGTTTGTTGGACCCATCCATCTTCCCAACCGCCCGTCATGAGTGGACTTTAAGTGGAAATTGAATATACGTCACGAGCTCTGACTGTTGCAAAGTCACATGAATTTCTTTAATTAGTATGTTCATTGTCTTTCCATGAGCATTGATTTTGTTGTGAGCAACTTGTGTGTCTATGTACACAGAACAAATAGATCGCAATTTCAAGACCATGATACTGGACTGGCACTTTAGGGTTGGCCAATATGGCAACATTTTCTGTCAGCCCAGCAACTGGCGATTGCCGAAATATTTGCCCTGACTTTCTCTCCATGAGAGGATGTTCTTCTCCTGCAGACCATGAAATTAGCAAAATAACGGGCCCAAAAAACAACTGGAGATGAACAAAGCTAATCGCCAATAGCCAATAAATCAGCCAACCCTGGTGAGCACTGGTTAGGGAAGGTCTGAATCACAGCATGGCAAAGCTAATCTAAAATGAATGCAGTCAGATAAGAAGACCATGGCAGTATAAGATGAAACATGCAGAGACACAGATGGAACACACGTGTCCCACAGGTCCGTATCCAATCAGTCTATAGACCTTTCCCCCATTGCATCATGAGTGAGTTGGGACAATGGGAGGTGGGGTCCAATGTTCAGTTGTGGTCATCCAGTATTCTCTCTGTGGTCACCCTCCACGGGGTTTCTCCTTTTGCACTTGTGTGTCTTTGAAAAGCAAAAGTGAACAATCAGCTGTGTGTCGAGCATTCTTTAGATATGTGTATTTTTAGTTAAAAAAAAAGCACTCCTCTGAAGTACGGTCTGTTCCGACATGGTTTCGGTTACCATCAACTAGACATAATCGTCCGAGGAACAATTCCCCTTCGCCTTCATTTCCACGCTGAAATGACAACTGACAGCACAGAGTAGAGCACACCTTTAAAGTTTGACAGCAACGATCTGATTGGCTAAGAGACACCGTGATGCCTTCGGTTGGTTGCTTACAAGAGGACGCCCCCCCCCATCATCTGCTACCGTAATGAAGAAATAGACTGCGATATATGAACGACCCGTAGTGTAGGGTCTTCCTTCCTGAACTACCGCTAAGCTCCACTTCTCAGAAGGACAATGTTCCTTACCTGCGGGGCAGTTTCACCTGGATACATCCAGTACTGTGATTAGAGGCGCTTCACTCCCGCTGATGGTGCTCTACTTTGTTGAGACATAAAGGGAGAAAGCAAAATGAAAATGTTAGTTTGAAAAAAAAGCTTAGAGAACATTTGAGTACACTGCCATGATGGCTTCATCACTCTGCACATCCATTCATCCTGAAGACAACTACATGAACTACATGTTTGCTCTGACATGCTCTAAGACATGCTCAACCAAATGCAACAATTACCTGTCTGATTTATGACTGGGAAAAGATCATCAAGAGGGTTTGTGGTTCCAGTCGGAGGTTCCTGGTCGCTTATTTGTTACCAGGAGATTTGAGGATTTATTTAATTGGGACGAATGGAGGTGGAACTAATTTCACAGAGCAGAAGCCTGTGGATTATGATTATTATTTTTTGGTCCAAAGTTGGAGATTTCTTGTTGGAGCAGTTGATCACAGCAACAACCAATCCGTGTGGTTTTGGTTACATACAAACGTGGTGTTTCCACCTGGTGACTCCACAGCTGGATATCGTATCGACAGTAATAAGTAGGATAAAAAACGACAACTGTGTTGACTGATACAAAATGAATCCCACTCAATCATCACTTGTCCTGCCCTCTGCCTGTGTTTTCTTTTGCTGTTGAAATGTGGCAACCAGGTATGATGATGATTAGCTCCTATCCAAGAGGAGGCTACGGAAATGGTGGACACGGCGCTGAAAAATGGGAACATATAGCGAAGAGAAGGACTAAGTGGACGAACCTTGTTCCAAAAAACTAGAGTGGACGTGGAGGGCACCTTTTTCCTCGTTGAGCCGGGGATTAGGTGGCAACTTGTCAGATATACATTTTCACATTGCATTCACAATGTAATCAGATGGACTGGTCCACGCCTGCACAGGGGGGTTTGGGGTGTGTGGTCAAATATCAGCAAAGTTTAAATGCAAAGTTTAGTCAGATAGACAAAAATAAATCAAATCTGTAGACATATAATGAAGACAGGAAGTGTATTATGAGGAATAAACAAAATAATGATGAGTTGAACTAGCTTGAAATCCATTTTCAGATACATGGCATTACAGCAGAAGTTTTAACTCCCCGAGTTTCCATCGTGAGACTGAAACAATGTTGCTAAATTGCAATCTATTTACTTTATTTGTTTTGGCTGCAGCAGTTTGGAATAACAGGTATTTATTTCTCCCTCAAACATAATGATGATAATTGTCTCTATAGATTGGACTGTCTGGTTTTGTTTTGCAGTTAAATTAAAGTAATATGTTTTAATGACTCTGCCTGTCCAGGTTTTCGCTTCTTTTCCTTAAATGTCAGATTGTTAATGAGGTGTTTGGCAGTTTGACCTTCTTGTTTGCTTTGCGTTCAGCGGTGAAGAGGAAATAATGTTTTAATGAGCCGCAGTGCAGCTCGGGGAGTTGCCGGCACAGAAAAGGTTAAGGACCCTTGATCTGATGGACCTGCTGGACCAGGTAATAGACTTGTAATGCCACTCTGGCTCCTCCACTAGCTTCATGTTGCTTCAGCAACACGTATGCTGACACCACCCTAATGCTAACACGACCATAAATTAGTCTTACGGCACAAAGTATTTGATTTGTGGTCAGATCTGTTGGCTTAGCCGCAATGCTAATTAGCCTGTTGTTTTGTGATCAATGTCTCCTCATTGGAGGGCAAAGCAGATGTACTTTTTTCTCTCTCCATTGATTGATTCAGAGACATTTTCTCACCGCACACGATTTATATTTCTGAGTTAATTGACTTAAGCGTGACACTTTAATTCTATCAGCACATTAATTACCCGGCAACAAAGTCATGTTTAGGGCCGAACCGATTTTGCAATTCAGTGGTACCGATGACAAGCGTTAAGAATGACTATATAGAAATAGACTAGTAGGTCATATGAAGGTATCAGTATTCAATTAAGACTGTTCATAACTAGTTAAAGGTTCCTCACAGTAACTTTAATTAATGAATTTGTCTTTCCCCATACTTAAGTATGCATGATTTTGGTATGCATGAAATTATTTTGGTATGCATGAAATTATTCTATTCGTGGACGGTACATAAAAAAACTAAACAATATCCCACAACAGATTTTTAGTTATGCTGTGTATTTAATGAAGTTGAAAATGTTCTTTCCCTAATGTTCTTTCTCATTTTTTAATTGAGTTCACCGACAGTTTTGAAACTGGAGGTGAAGGTTTGAATTTTAGCCTTTTTTAAAGTCCGTCCTCATTTCAATAGTTCTGTTTCTGCTGGTTGAAAGAAAAAACTCTGCACACACACACACACACACACACACACACACACACTCCATGTCTCCTGAATGATTCCGAGCCCGTGTGTGTGTGTTGATGTGAGAGACGTGCACTGGTGTGACACTCTCCTTTGTGTATCGTGAACATTTTCCTTTTTTTGGCCTCACACAGAATAAAAGTCATCTTTGTGAACGCCCGCCTCTCTGCCGCACCTCTGCTCTCACGATCGAGCGTGACTTGTGTGGGGACTGTGAGTGTGCATCTGTAGTACCGGGCTAAAAATAAGCCCTTTGTCTCCAGGAAGAGCGGGCAGAGAGGTAGAGCGAGAGGACAACCTCTATCGACGTGATCCGACTTTAATAATTCCGCAGGAAGTTTGCGAGCGCCGCAACGGGACAACGGCAGCTCTGCTGGACGAGCAGGTGATTTCAGAAGGAACATCACTAAACCCTCAACTATAACTACGATTTCAATCGGGTACGACAGGGAAATGGGACAGTTTCAGTCCAACATGAAATACATATCATCTGAACAAGAATAAGATTCATCTACAGGACAGAAGTGATGGCTGACTTTCAAGGCAATGAATTCACTGATTTAACCTTCATTTTTTCCTCATTTCCCTATGCTGTAAAAGCATTCTCTATTTTTCTCTCGGTTAGCACACCAGGCATTTATTCTCTCATAACTTGTTCACTCAGCCCTAACACTACCAGGGGATATCCGGTGATTTGTAATAATTGCCAAAACTGCCAGCGATTTCAGCAAATCTGCAGCGTCTGTAATTTGTAAAGCAAAAGTGCAAATTGCCTTTAGATTTCGTCTGAAGAAGAAAATACTAATCCTTGAATGAACTGCAATCTCACTTGTAATTTGTTGTTTTCGGTGCAATCTTCCTTCCCTTCCCCTGTTGTTCTTGTGTTCCTCCTGTCAGCCAAAAAGAAAGACGCGGAGATGGAGACGTCTCAAATTCTTTTCCAGCTCCCGCCTCAGACAAGGCGAGTGAGTTTGATGAAATGCTGAGGTCCAGGATTTATTCATGATTTGCACATCCCACATGAAGCTCTGTCTCTCCTGGTAGAATTTCATACCTCTGACACACTTCGTGTCAAGTGATAACCTTTCTTCTTCTCAGTGGTGCAAACCCAACCCTGTCTCCTAAAAATGACGTTCCCCCAGAACTAATACGCATTCCCAACTACGTTTGATCAGAAACGTATCTCCTCCCTGATTATGTTTGTGTTTGACTTATTACACAGACGTTGATTATACACCTATAAGGTGATTAAACACATATGTTGATTATACACGTATTTTTGTTTTATTGTTTTTATGTTTGTGTTTGACGGATTACAAATACTTTTATAATGGTGTGTTTGTGTTATTGTTTTCTTGCTTTATTTAAGCATATTTTAATTTTTAAATTCCGGGGTATTCTCTAATCAGGGAGGAGATACGTTTCTGATCAAACGTAATTGGGAATGCGTATTAGTTCTGGGGGAACGTAATTTTTAGGAGAAAGGGTTGGGTTTGCACCACTGAGTTTGCACAGGGTTGTGCAAACCTGAACACACACTTTTAGAAGCAGTGCAGCATCTACTCCTAGAGGTGGATATGCTTCTCAGACGTCTCATGAACGAACATGTCCGGCCCAGCGTTACTTCAGTAGAAATACAGTAATTGACCCTTTACAAAGCTGCTACTCTGTCAAGCTGTCAAAGCGGCCATGGAGCCCACACTGTCACTAACTAAATAACACAACGGATCGAACACGTCACTTCAGAGAGAAGCTGACAGAAGGGTCGATAGTTTGCGTTTGAAGGATATATCCGAGATGTCAAAACTGATACGGCAGCGAAAAACAGGTAGAAGCTAAAGCTGCAGAGCAGTGTCAAGACACAAGACAATGAAATCAAGGGACCTGTCTTTATCGACTGATAACATGAACACATGCAGTATAGTAGCTAGATAGTTTGTTGATGACGTGCTGATATACTCTGCTAATGTTAGCGCAGAGTCACGTCTCCTCTAAATGTGCTGTATTCCTGCTTCAAGTGTATTTGTGAAAAACAATTCAATTATAAAATAGCTATAACTTTGTGATTCTGTTTAGGCCAGCAGAGAAGGCTTAGCAGGCCCCGACGGCCCACCACTGTAATTGCATAGTCTTCATACAGAACAATTTATAGAATTGTGATAGAGACATGTGAATTGATTGAGCCCATTTTCTGTAAAGAATTAAGCTTGACATTATTTAACATAATTTAGTCCCTAAATGTCCAGGAGTGGTTCTTACGTCTGTATGAATAACAATGGCACTCTCCTTTATCCATTTTTAGAGAAGACATAAAAGAAAATCAATATCGGTTGCATACAATATCTTTAATAAAAACTGTTCTCGAACATGCACAGTTCTGTTGCATGCTAAATCCTGACATCTCTCAGTAGCCCAACGTATCCTTGATGATAATCATATGTCATAGGTTGTCCAGCTAAGAACCACACTGATGGCTGTGAGCTCGTAGGCTCTGAAAAGTGAAAGCACGCCGCCATGTTAAGACAGACACCAAGGAAGCGGATGACACTCACAGATGCTGGCAGGATGTGAGAGCTGCCGCTTGAACCTGTGACCTTTTGTCCACGAACAGTCTCTCTAATTCATCCCCTCAGTTATAGATATGTGTGAGCACACCAGCTGCAATTTACACCTCCCCGCTTTACATCAGGCGCCGATGTCGCGACGTCGGCCTCTCCCTGTTTTTCTTCCCTTCCCTGAGCAGTGACGTTCCTCCCCGGCTGTCATGGGCATCTAAAGTGAGCAGCAGGTGAAATGGCATTCAGGGACCGTCTTCCAAGAGCCACCTCTCCGTCTCCGGCGCCGCTGAGGCAGGGGCGATTGGCTTGGTACAACAGGACAGGGGTGAGTGGGAAATGTTCCCACCCTCTATTGATCAGCCGCTGGCCCGTGGCATGCTGGGTTATTTTATTATATTGGGCCTGAGATAAGACAGGCAGAGAGGATGGAGGGAGGAGGGAGACAGGCGTAATGTGGCATGGAAAATAGTCTGTTATGAAGCAATATTAGCCCCCGAGCCTTGAGCTGCACAAACACACACACACCTACACACACGCGCACTATTTGTCTGTCACACACCCACTCTGAGGCGCAGCGAGGAGGTGCAGACCCATAATGCAAAATGTGACAAGCGTGAAGCATTACTTGTGTGATGAATTACCTTAATGTCAGGCTCAGCCACTTCATCCTAGTAACCCCCTGAAATTGTCCCCCTTTAAGTACACAGGATGGATGACACCGCATGAGCTGAAGGGGGGTGGGGGGAGAGAGAGAAAGTGGAACAGAGTGATGGAAGGAAGGAACCATTAGGGGGATACCATTTATCTTAATTGTCTGGGTGACAAACGGTTACGGGATAGTTTGGCTATTATTGATATTATCGCAACAACCGAAAACGTACTTCGCGTCCACAAACACTCCTCATGCGCTCTGACCTGAAATCAAGCGCTTCTGTGCAAATGGCGTATTTGTACGATATTCCTGAAAATAACTGTTCAGAGAATGTGTGTCCACAGTGTTAGGAGCTGCTGATAAGGACGTGGCGTGTCAGCGCTTACCTTCCTCCTCCACATTTAGACAGCTGACCACGTCAAGCGTTAACGTCCTCCAGAGGGACGCACACGTCTTCTGATCTCACTCAGAGGGACAACATCACGAGCCTCTGCCTCCCAGAGCAAACACAGATCTGTTTTATGATGCAACACGACTAAAGGTAAATAAAAAAAACAAAATGAGTTTCCTCCGTAAGGTGGTCGGGCTACTGTTTATATTAAAGGGTTTAAGATCTACGTGTAGGAAAAAGTGTATCCTCTAGTTAATTATAATCTATATAGTTATGCGGTTATAATGATGTCACACAGAGAGAGGTGTGCATGTTCAGGTTTACTGGTGGAAACATTATTCAGTGTTCTAGACTAACAGTGACGTCTCCTCAAAGTAAAGTGGTATAACAGTTTGACATAATATGGTCAAATAAAAAGGCTGGTACATTATACATATTATGGCATATAGTGTAATATTATGAAATGAAATGTAGTAGTTGCAAAACAATATTCAGTATAGTAGTATTGCATATTGTAAGTATTAAGTCTACAATATATATATACACACACACTACCGTTCAAAAGTTTGGGGTCACTTAGAAATGTCCTTATTTTTCAAAGAAAAACACTGTTTTTTTTCAATGAAGATAACATTAAATGAATCAGTAATACACTATACATTGTTAATGTGGTAAATGACTATTCTAGGTGGAAACGTCTGGTTTTTAATGAAATATCTACATAGGTGCATAGAAACCATTTCCAGCAACTATCACTCAGTGTTCTAATGGTACATTGTGTTTGCTCATCGCATAGAAGACTAACGAATGATTAGAAAACCCTTGTGCAATTATGTAACAACTTAAAACAGTTATGCTGGTGAGAGAAGATATACAACTGGCCTTCCTATGCATAGCATCACATTGTGGGTTCATTATACTCTCAAAATGGCCAGAAAAAGAGAACTTTCATGTGAAACTTTCCAGTCTATTCTTGTTCTTAGAAATGAAGGCTATTCCATGCGAGAAATTGCGAAGAAACTGAACATTTGTTTGGGTGACCCCAAACTTTTGAACGGTAGTGTGTGTGTGTGTGTGTGTGTGTGTGTGTGTGTGTGTGTGTGTGTGTGTGTGTATATATACACTTATAATACGGGTAGATCAAATCAAGCATGCTGATTGGTTGAGAGTGAGTCACGAGGTGTAGTTTATTCAGCCATATAGTACTGTACAGCCTGTTTACATTTAGAGCGTTCCCTATCAGTGCGCACTTAAAATAACAGGTAGATTTAAATTGCGCGACCGTTAGTTGTCATTTCAAGCTTGACAGTTAAAAACATGTTCGTGTAAACTTTGATATTGTAACGTCCGCAGTAACGACTCGCAGACGTTGGTTTCCTTAACTTGCAGGTGTATTGCTTGAGTGTATTGCAACGGGGCTCTTTGCTAACAGTAACGTTAGCTCAAATGAAACAGCTAACAAGCTCACTTAGCATCCCCCACACTAGCATAACGAACGACAACCAGTGTTGGGGGTAACGAGTTACAAAGTAACGGATTACAGTCACAATATTACTTTTATAAGTAACGAAGTAAAGTAACGCATTACACTCAACATATTGGTAACTACACTACTTTACTAGACCTCAGGAACGCGCTTTCCTGCGTTACCCAAGACATTTTTACCAGTCCGAAAAGTTCTCTTTTAGTGGCGCGCGAGTCACACGACACTTCCTGCATGAACAACCTATCACAGAACTCGATTTGAGTGATTTGAGTGACGTAGCTGAAGGAGGAGGGAAGCGGGGAATGGAGGAGACGGAGACGGAGAGCCCGGATCCAACTGGGAGGTTCTCTCCAGGTTCCCTAGGATTAAGGATATTGCAAAGCAATACAACACTCAATACCATCAAGTGCACCTGTCTGTAATGACGTGGAGCTTCTAGTGAGGACAAGACACGTCTGTATGAACGGACTCCCTCTACTGGTGAACTGCAGTATTACAACTGTTAAAGCATTGAGAACGCGCTCTTGCACCCGACATGTATATATTTTCCACACGTAACATCAACATTAGTTAGCGTCAACAAGCACAAATCATTGTACTGTCTGCCTTCAAAGTAAAAACACTTCCTGTTTACATGCTCTTCACAATAAGAGTAAATCATGTAATACAACAAGTTACAACACTGTGGAAAGGCTTTCAGCCTGGGCAGTATTGTTCTGACCCCAAGGAGGAACAGGCTGTCGGGTAAAAGATTAGAGAGACTTTTACTCATGCGATACAATCGCTATTTTGAAGAATAGAGAAAAATTATAAACTTCATAGGATATAGTGCACTTTCTGTTTATTTAGGCAATGATGAAGTGGATTTTCTGTTTACTTAATTGCATTTTCTGTTTCTATTTTTTGGGTTAAGTGCAATTCTGTTTCTATTTTATGGGAAAAAAGTGCCATTTATTTTTCTTCAACCACTACAATGCTTCCTATAACAAGCTGGTTTTGTTCTTAGGAGTCGGCCCCGTTTGGTTTAGTGGGGTCTCATGTTTCCAAAAGCCTGTTTTCAATGTGTTATGCTGTTTGACCTGAATGTCCCCACCATACACAGCCTCTTGGATCCTGTTGTTTGTGGATTTTAAAGTGAGGCATATTTCTTTGGTCAGACAGTGTGAACAGGGTTAATGTTCGTTCAAGTTAATGGCTGAGTTTTATATGCCATTTAGTTTTACATGTTTACAATTACAATACGCTGCGCGTCGGGCCTAACAACTCCCTTGAACAGTACACTATTGCACGACACAGTACTGCCTCTCATACCTTATTGCTTAAATATATATGTGTGTACACTTGGGTATTGACAAAAGAAGAATTAAAACCCATAATGATCATAGTTTGTCAGCTTCTCGACGACTGTTCGCACTGACTCGCCCGTTACTAATAATTTTTGACTCATGGCTGAAGTTAAGTTTCTCCAACTCTCCCCAGGTTGGCAAAAAAATGCATCTCAAAATGCATCAGATTGATGCTTTAATATATGGAATATTTAAATTTTTCTTACGGGGGAGCATGCCCCCGGAAGCCCCTAAAGGGGTAATATCCTTCTCACCTTTTTCACCCCTGACCCGTTTTCATGCCTGTAGATATCATCATGAAACGTCCCCACTTGAATTATACATTTCAGTTTTCTGAAACGGTATGTTCATCGAATGCTGACTTTTGGTGAATTTACTACACAAATAGAGAAAGTAGTATATAATAAAGTAATAATTATTAAAAACACCTACATGGTACATGTGTAATCTGGATGTTTCTCTATCTACTAGTCTGAAGCCAAATAGCCCAAATGACTCCCAAAGTTGACATTTGGTCTGCATGTGCATTTAAAGCCTGATGTTTGGTTGACCCATCCGTCCACCCGGCCTCCTCCCTGACTGCTGCTCTGTGTCACTCTTTGTTGTTTGCTCCCCTCAGTCACTACGGTCACCACAGGGTTTTGTCGTGTTTAGGAGCACGACTGAAGCTGTTCCTCTTGCGACGGCAGTCTACGCTTTGTAAGCAAAATCCCAATATAGGTTCGCAAGAAGGAAAAAATGAGTTATATCTTTTTTTATTCCTTTATTTTCCTGCGGAGAAATCTTTGAAACACATGAATATGTTCCACTTATTCCAGCGCATAATTTACCACTGCAGAGATTTATAAAAAAAAAAAAATCTAATTGAGTGGTGGGAGAAGAGAGGGAGGAGAAAGCGCTTGGCAAAGGGAGGAGCCGTTTGAAGAGATAAAGGGGAGGGAAGAGGAGTGTGAGCAATCTGAGAGGGGACGATGGCGGCGAGCAGAGGCGCGTGACGGAGAGAACACAGATAGAAGCCGACAGCAAAGGGGTGAGAGGAATGTATATGAAGTGCTTAGTGGAGGGTGAGGGATGGGAAGAGGCTGGCTCACTGCAAACACCCCACGCTGTCGGTGTCCGTCTCCTAATGGCTCAGAAGGGCTTTTCTACTTGGGTCACGCTCCGCTGTGTTTGTCATCCTGGCGGAGTGGGGAAGCGGAGGCGTGAGGAGCCGCAGACGGAGCACTGTTGAGTTTCATGAGCAAGATGGAGGCGCCGCAGACGTATTCTTTCGGGGGCGTGCGGCGAAACCGCCTGGAAGTAAATCTAAGGGGTCGCTTCGGTGCACACACGCGGTGAATAGTGCGCACAAAGTGCCCGCGGATGGTTCGCTGCAGGAGCTTCAGCCTCCAGCAGAGATCTCTACGTGATGCGCTTCACTTGTTTGGCTGATGCATGTATTTAGTGTCAGGTGACAATGTGAGGCGATGGATTCTATTCTTCCGCTAGATATTACGCATTTGTATTAGACCACTGCAGACTATTCCCTGGGTTCAAAACATTCCCACCAGGTTTTTAACATATCATATTGCATTGAATAAACATAACTTTTAGTAGCTCACTAGACTGCTTTGCTTCCATGATATCATTTCTGTTAAAGAATGTATCCATATCGTCCACTATTACATGGACGTATAATCATACTTCTATAGCTATACCTGTATCGTCCCTAACGTGGCCCAGAAACCAATCCAGCCACCATGAAGGACTTTTCAAAGTTTTGAGTCAGTGATTGTTGAGTCCACATCTTCACAGAGACCTGGATCCATCCTGGTCCAGGATCAAGCTGACAGAGAACAAGAGGAGGAAGACCGTGTGTCCATCATGATGCTTGGGACTCAAACTACATTGAAAGTTGATGGACGGGATGTTTTCCTGATGTGGAATTTGAAGATCGGCCATATTGTCTGTCCAGAGAATTGCTTTTTTTGTTGCTGCTGTTTATGTTCATAATGATGCAAATTCCAAAATTGCACGACAGAAATGCCCTACGGTTTTGTTTTGTTTTATTTGTCATATTTTTCTTGAGCTGCAAAAGGGATACAAGCGCATTTCGTTGTGCATCCCTGTGTTGCATGATGACAATAAACGATCCTTGACGCCTTGAAAGTTACATTCATATGAAATCATCAAAGTAGTCTAAGGCCTCCACAACTAATTCTGTACAGCAAAACTATGAATTATAATTAACGTCATATATTTGCGATTATCATTCATAATGCTGTGAAAAAATAAAACAATTAATTAAGAATGTGTGGAGAGCAGTGAAGATGCCTGGTTGAGGAGGGGGGGTTCCTTTATTAAGGGCTGCAGTCTTCTGATCCACTTAATCCATCTGGCTCAGGATTTGAACACCTTCCACACTCCTCTTCCCTCCGGGTTAGTGCTGCCATACAAATGAAATGTATGAATTAAGCCTGAGTTGAGGTGACTTGTAGGCCAGCAGCTTATCTCTTGTTTGTGTTGCTTGAAGCAGCTTAGTTGTACCTGCACAGCCTCTGGACATGACACCTATTTGTCAGTGGAGCTCGGCCCCAATTTATCTCTTTATTCCTCGAGGCGGAGCAGAAAGGAATGGAGTCCCATTCTCTGAACCATTTACATCTGATGCTGCTCTCCAAAGGGTCTGGAAGGGGGTGTGTGCGCAAATTCGAGAAATAGTTAACACAATGTGAATAGAATAATATGACAAATACGACTTCCCCATTGGACCACCACAACTTCAAGGTATGCGCAGCACCACAGTTTGAACTGCGTCGAGCACTTACTTTGATAGATCATTAGATCTTTATAACAGTTTTTCTTTTTATTGTTTTGATTTCGTCTTACTGACCACCACATAACTCTTCAAAACGAAGGTAAAGGGTAGTTTTGATAGCCAGCAGCCCTGACACGGTCCACAAAGGGAGGAGGTCAGGGTGGACAGATGGATCAACAAACACAGGACTTTCACCCTGGAGAACGCTGTCCCATGTGAAACCAACGCCACCTACATAAGTTACATGAAACACATTTCATTTTATGTCACAAACATACTTATTTGAACCCAAATAGATACAGAGAGGCGACTGTATGTTCGGCTCTGGGAGAGGTTAGCGTCGATGCTGCAGCAGCATCAGTTATATCAGAACTGGAGAGATGGCACGGAAAGCTTTTCTCAACTCGCTTCTACTTGAATTTGATTGAATGTTCACCCAATCACCTGTCTTTCTTTTGAAAATGTCTGCCCTTTTAAAAAGACAGGTGGTTCTGTGAGTGACAACAGAGTTAAAAATAGTTCTTGAGGAAACACAATCAGAGAGCTATTCCTTGACAACAGAACGGCTGGTGTTGTCTTCCTCAGGTAACACGGTCATGCTGAGCATCATCTACGTTCAGAGCAGAGTCAATATCATCAATGTTGTGCATCGTCATGGCAACAGGAGGAAGTCGCCGCTGGTTCCCAGTGCCATGTTTCTATGTTAACATGGAGACTAATACGAGGCAGGGCTTGCACTTACAATGTCATTGCAGGATTAGTTTCCCCTCCTTTACCGTCTAAGCAGTTTTGATGGCATTTCCCTCCTACAGCGGGCCAGATAAAAGCATTTTTTAATAAGAATCGTGCAAATTATGATACAAGCATGACATTTGTTGAAAGTTGTTCTCCAGAGGTATTTGGTCAAATCTGCCTGATTGGCCATTAAAAAATCCAAGATGGTGGCTGTTTTCCAAGATGGCTGCCAATTGGGTCTCCAAAACTGTGTTTCTTCATAAAACTGTTTGTATGTCCCCAATTGAATGATCTTGGTGTCCATTCCTATGTCTCTAAGTACTCTGGAGCTAAATATGCTACTTTATTAGCCTTCTGACAAAAATGTTGCTACATTTTCAAAATTAATTCCATATGGTGACGCAATTCATCTGGCAGTACATGCTACTAGTGTTGTCTTTTTGCTTCTCCATCAGCAGGATATCTCTTAAATGTATGGTTGCAGTTGTTCTCCAGTGAGTTCTGTCTTACCCCTTATTTATTCACATTCTTTTTGCACCAGCCGCTGTGTTTATATTTCACCTTTCAACGAGAATAGAATAGAATGAATAGAACATTACTCTGCACACAGGCTTGTTGGATGGCAGACGCAGGAGCACATTCAGCAGTCTCTGCTGGGTGGTGTGAGACTGTGTGGTGTGTTTCCTGGACTCAGTCATGTGTGTGTAATGCTAGAAGTTGGCAGACCATACACCGTGGGCCTCCAGGGAGCCTGGATGGAGAATAGAGGCCACGGCTGCAGGCACACTGCTTTCCTTCCAGCTACCTGCTAATCTCCCCGTGAGGCGCGGACCCCAACAGAACAATCATATGGTCCTCCTCGGTTTTATTATTTTACGGTTTTCCTGGTGCTTCAATATCCGGTTTATTGTCAGGTTATGTCATGTTCTGTGATCTCAGAGCGTGAGCATAGTCTACTGTAGCTGTCACTGACTAAGGAATGTCTTTAATATATTTTTAAGTCGGATGTTCCTTGTCGGATGTGATTTAAGTTAATGATTTAGCAACAAACAAAAAATTCATAAGAACGGCAACTAACATTTAAAAGAGATTAAAAGCAAAAAAATATAAAAAATGCAAGAATACAAGAAAAGAAGAAATCCAGCAGCACACAACTCTAAAAGGTGTCGAGAAAACATGCTCCCTGAGGTCATTTATTCCAATCTGCATTCCTGATGAAGGCCATTTGACTGAGCTCCATCCTTGTTACAGGTATCATGTACTAAGATGTAATCATGTATGTGACGGTCGCCCGCTCAGTGGTTAATACTGTCTTCATTGGTGCAGTATCACTTTAACTATTACACTTTTAAAATACAAAAATAAAATGTATAACTTCCTTTGAAGGGCCCCTAAGCAGAGAGGGTGGAGGACAGAAACACCTGATGGCAGTCTGTTGTAGTTAGAAAAGATAACAGAGACAGCTTGATTTCCCTCCAGTCTGGCAATTGGTTAAAATCCAGCGATTTAAATAAAAAAATTGAAAAACTGTCTAAAGCTCCTGAACTGTAAATTTGGCAGCCGGTAAGTTTAGAGAGTGACTCCAGCAGCTAGCAGCTCCACTGCTCAACCGGATTAAATTGCCCGGTTGTTTGGCTCCACTCACACACACAATCAGCCAGCAATATCTCTGAACCCGATAAGAAGATCCTCAAGCAATGAATTGTATTGCATGTTAATAATGCATGACATTGAAATAATTACAGAGCATGGGTCTGTGGCTTAATTTACTCAAGGGCAAGGCTACATTGCACACTCAGCCAGCTCACGGAACAAAAAAAATCTCAATATCAGAGTAATTAGAAGGGTAATTATTGGGCGTGAAAACAAAGCAATGTTATCATATGAATCCTGATATAACCAACACAGTGTGACTCCCAACTCAGTCTTAGTTAGACCTGTGAGGAACAGCCGACCGTGTACCGATAGCATTTCCTCAGAGAGTGCAGTCAGTGACCGTATGGGTTCCATGGTGGCTCTGGCAGTTTAGCGGAGTAGCGGCTTAGTGAAGGGCAAGTCATGCATTTATATATTCTGTGTTCAAATTGTAAAGTCCATAATTGCTGATACGGTTATACTGTTTCAGTGTTTTCACGATGGAAAAAGCTACATTACTGAACATGATTATATTAGTTTTTGTTTTTTTTGCACCGGTAGCGAACACAGTCGGCGAGTGATCTGTTTCAGTTTAGTAAGGTGGATTGGTGGGTTGAGCATAAATATCTCCTTCATTTGGAGATGACAGAGAGCAGAAATGTCCGCAGAAGAGTGTCAGGCTTGTATTATGAGATGATTGGATCCAATGAGGAGTTTAGTGAACGTTTTCACTGCATGGTGAACAAAGGCAGACTGTCTCCCAAAAGGACCTTCCCAAGTTCTCTACCTGATGAGGGAGGGCAACTCCAGCTTACATGCATGTATGGATTCAACACCGCTATGGACAACAGACCGGCTGCAACTCTTTAATAAATCAATTTGTCATCAAGGGACACTGTTAACGAGTGGCGGCTGGTGGATTTTTTTGGGTAGGGCCAGCCAATCAATTTCAGCAAACATCCTAGTATGATTCAATGCAAAGAAAGGTATCAAACATGCATTACTACTTTGCAGTTACATTTTTCTCATTTATTCCAACACTTACATAATAAGGGACATCTTATTCATACAATTCAGTATATTAATATATATATATATATATATATATATATATATATATATATATATATATATATATATATATATCATACTATTCAGTATAATATGATATATAAATAACATATAATAAAATCATGAATATACAATATAAATATCATGAATATATAATAATAAAATATAAATATACATATCATATATATATATATATATTTTAATTTTAATTTTATTTTAAGATGTTCCATATGAACATTGTTTGTTGGAGAAACACCCAATCAGTGTGGTGAGGAAACCTGCATGTTTTTCTGACAGATTATTTATAAAGGAACTTTGCTCTTCTGTCCTTCTGAGTGGCAAACCTCTCAATTACCTTCTTATTGAAGTCAGGCATGTTCCTGACAAGTTTCTTCTCCATGGAAACATAGCCAGAGCATTAAGGCCATCCTGTGTCATGGTGTTTCTGAGGAAGGTCTTGATCCTCTTCAAAGTACAGAAACACCTCTCGGATTCAGCTGTTGTCATGGGTGTGGTGATGAGGATCCTGAGAAGACTGACAGTCTCTGTGCAGGAGAGCCGCTTCTTGGCTTCATCAGGATGGTACCACATACCTGTAAAAGATAAATCAACTTACATTTGCAATAAAGCTATTTTGATGAAAGTGATTCTGATTGAACACATGCTTATGTCCAAGTCAAGTATTTAAAAAATACAACGTATGTAAAATCTTACAAATAACTTTAGATGATGGGAAATTATAACTACATCATCAACATGTATCAGACGATCAGTTACCAGCTTGTCCTCCTTTTCGGAAAACAGTCGACTATGTTATTGAATATTTGCCAACTTGCCATCTTCAAAAACAACTATGCCCCTTCTAGAAATTGACTTGGTGGACACCTGAATACGAATGTTATTAACTACCCGCATTGTTATAGAAATCTGATCTTTTTCCTTTTAAAATATTTAAACAAATATCATGGTGATGTTTTCTATCATAATCATTCACTTTGATGACCAAGCCCATGTAGGCTTTTACAGACTGTTGGATGTGAGCAACTCATCTTTCTAACAACAAAAGCTTTATCAGCTAGTAGTAAATATTGTAGCGACCCTCGGTCAGGAAAGCTACGAGACGTTAGCTTGCTTATTGTGTGTTTATTCGGTAACAACAGAACAGGCTACTGTGGACCGTAGCCAACGTCAAAACAACAGTCAAAACCTCGTAACATGCTTCACACTCTGCTCCCGGTCATTGCCTCCTCTCCACGGGCTCCACAACAACAACAACATCGCACCTCACTCGCTCTGCCAAGTACAGGCCACTCATAGGTAGCTACGATGACTGACAAGCTACACAGCTCATAGGTAGCTACGATGACTGACAAGCTACACAGCTCATAGGTAGCTACGATGACTGACAAGCTACACAGCTCATAGGTAGCTACGATGACTGACAAGCTACACAGCTCATAGGTAGCTACGATGACTGACAAGCTACAAGCTACACAGCTCATAGGTAGCTACGATGACTGACAAGCTACAAGCTACACAGCTCATAGGTAGCTACGATGACTGACAAGCTACAAGCTACACAGCTCATAGGTAGCTACGATGACTGACAAGCTACAAGCTACACAGCTCATAGGTAGCTACGATGACTGACAAGCTACACAGCTCATAGGTAGCTACGATGAGTGACAAGCTACACAGCTCATAGGTAGCTACGATGACTGACAAGCTACACAGCTCATAGGTAGCTACGATGACTGACATGCTACACAGCTCATAGGTAGCTACGATGACTGACAAGCTACACAGCTCATAGGTAGCTACGATGACTGACAAGCTACACAGCTCATAGGTAGCTACGATGACTGACAAGCTACAAGCTACACAGCTCATAGGTAGCTACGATGAGTGACAAGCTACACAGCTCATGAGACATTCACTGACCTCCTGAACCCAGTAATTACAATAACCAGTCTTCTTATCTAGAACAACTTATTCCTGTAAACACAATAACACTTTTAACATAACAGGTTAACATTACATGTCACTCAGTCCGTTACAATATAGGTATTTACCTGCTTTTCTAAATGCTGTCTGTGAACATCTGGACAAGTCCTTTAACCCTTTGGGGGCGGGGCCCACGTCGATGCGTTAATCCAGGTGTTTACGTTTTTAATAAAATTATATCTTAGCAATAATACGTCACAGAGATATGGTTTCAAATCTGGCGGATATGGTTTCCACTTCCGCGTCTGAGCATCTGAGCAAACATGGACGTGTCTTACGACGTGTGCAAAGCTTCAGTGTGAGTCAGAACATGCCAAGCAAAGAGCAAAGCTATATTGGAAGGGACTGACGCCGCAGCTTCAGTGCCTGAAGGACTCGTTGGACCTCCATTATGTGTTTGTAAGACCGTAACTAACGGTTGTTTGTTTGACGATAGCTTCGTAGCGTTAGCACATCACTAGATAGCGCCGTGTTGGATGTCTCTTCCTTGTCTACGACTGAACTGTGCATACTCAACTGTTGTCTCTATCCCCGTTAACTTTCTTACAGTGAACTTAGTACTGTTGTATTATGCTGAGTTCAGGAAGTTGATCTGAGCCCAGTTGTTTGACCAGGAGTTTCTCAGCCAAAGCGGGAGACGTGCAGACGAGAACACAAGAGACGAGAACGAGACACGGGAACGCGCAGCCTGGGGCGAGATGAGCCCCTAAGTCTTTTTTAGGGCGCTTATTGGATAAATTGTATGTTACTCATTGTTATCTTTAATGTAGGTTACTTAAATGATCAACAAACTCAGTTATCTTAGACCAAACCGTTATGTTTTTACTAAATATAGCCAAGTCGTTGTGTTGCATTTTCTTTTTTCTTTTTAATTCACAACATTAGCCACGTGTTTAAAACTGTAACCTTAATCCGGCAACATACATGCAACGTTATGGTTGCTTGCATGTATTATTATTTCCATATATTTTCCTTCATGTATTCTCTGTGAAGCATGCTGTAACCGTTGTTTTTGATGAGAGCTGCACAAATCAAGTTCATCACAGTTATTTCCCTACAATGCCACATAATGCTGACACAGAACCCACATGTATCTGATACCAGGCTGCTTACCAAGGTTGCAATTCCCTCTCTACAGTTGGAGCAAACTGTATAAAAGAAACCAAGCTGATAGAAAACTGGAGGGAAGAAAAGAAAAGAGAAAAAACGAGCATCAAAACGAAGCCAAGACAACAGACAGGTCTGGACCAACGCTGACACATTGAAGCTAAAGAGACAGCTAGAATCCTGACAAGGTGGTCCAACGTGTTCTGCGGAGGAACAACGGGAGCAGCAGTCTCGTACCACAGAGCTGTTGCAGAAGGAAAGGATAAAACACAAATTAGCTTTCCTCTCTCCATTCATCCCGTGCGGAGGCCAAACCTGCTGCTAGCTGCTGCTGTCAGCACAAACTAACAGCGTGACAGACCAAAGAAAAGGTTGCTTATCTGCTGTACTTTGAAGCTACCTGCCGTGTACGTTGCCCCAATCAGAACACTGAATGACACTACCTGACCCCCCCCACCCGCTTCTCTTTCGATCTCCATTTTCTTTTGAAATGGAACGTCAACCATTAGCCACCTCTCTCCTCCGTCTTCTTCTGCAGTTTCTCTTTTCTCCCATTTAGTCTCCCCTGCATTTCATGACGAGCCGCATCCGACCTCCTGCTATTGGCGATGCGTGGGAAAGCCAGTGTGAGCGTTTGCATGCATGAGGAGGAGGAGGAAGAGGAAGAGGAGGAGGAGAGGTTCGGGGGGGTTCTGCCGGTTCCTCGCTATGCAGGGGTTCATTACCGAGGATGGAGCATGCACGGGCGTGTCTCACTGCCTCTGCTGCAGCCGTGGCAGCTGGTCACGATCCTGGAAGGTGTTGGAGGCAGCGAGAGGAAGAGGAGGAGAAAGGAGGGAAGCGAGGGAGGCAGAGAGGAAGATCTTGAGGCAGTTGGTGGGGGGTAAACATCTCACCTGTCGCCCTCGGTTGGGGAACACGAGTTTGCCATTTATCTAATCACTGACTTTAGTATCATTGTTACTAAGGGCGGTTGTGAAAGTATTGACGTTATTACTTTTCACAAGGTTAACTGCGTTGCTTTGTGCATTTCTGCAATTGTGATGTGAGGCTCCGTCTTTGTTTTGTCCAGAAACCTCAACGTTCAGAGAATCTTGTGGTGTGCAGAAACGTACAATGCCGACATTGTTTCCACCGACATTGTTTCCACCGACTGGGTCGCTTGTGGCCGCCGTGTGCAGCCACAGGCCGATGCTGCCGCCGACAGTTACTGCATCCATCCAGCCGAGCCAGAAAGGTTATTTTTCTTTTTCACCACAATATCTGATAAGAAAAGCTGCAAACTGTGTCTATGTACCACCCCCCCCCCCCCCTACCTTTTTCTCTACTTTGATTTTCATAGCTGCTGCTGCTTCTCTCTCTCTCTCTCTCTCTCTCTCTCTCTCTCTCTCTCTCTCTCTCTCTCTCTCTCTCTCTCTCTCTCTCTCTCTCCTGTTGTCAGCATGCCTTTCTTATCATGCTCCATGTTCAAGTAAGCTAATTAGCTCAGCAATTGTTCGCTGACGCAGCACTGGCATTGACTGGCTAATTTCCAGACCGTGCATGTGCACTCGTGCACACACACACACACTCAAACTGCAGGACCTCTTACAGTAGTTCCTCAAATGACTCTACACGCTGTGTGTGTGTGTGTGTGTGTGTGTGTGTGTGTGTGTGTGTGTGTGTGTGTGTGTGTGTGTGTGTGTGTGTGTGTGTGTGTGTACTCTGGTATAATGACTTGCAGTGAGCTGCAGTCTTGGAGGTTTTGAAGCAGAGAAATGATGAGGCTCTCTCTGAGTTGGACACCGGTTTATATTCAGCAGAGTTTCCTCTGATACCACACAGCAGCAGCAGCAGCAGCAGCAGCAGCAGCTGTGGCGTTTACACTACTGCATGGAAGATAGGAACGTATGACAATAAATAGCCATTGACATCGATGGCCACTACTGCCGCTTTAACAGGAATGTGTGTTGTGCTGATGCTTAGCGTTCCTACGGATGAATATTTCCTTCTGTTAATCTGAAAGTTAGTTAATCTTTTATTTTATATTATAATATATTTATATATAATATATATGTTTATATATATTATATATAATAATATAAAATAAAAAAAAATATATGTATATATATTATATATATATATATATATATATATATATATATATATATATATATATATATATATATATATATATATATATATAAACATAAACACCACAGTTATGTTGGTTTGGAGCAAAACAAGGAACATAGGCCTAGTACTTTTATAGTTACGATTCATATCCATAATATTACAACATTTCGACTGGAAAACCTTGGTGAACGCCCATTTCTCCTGCACATGTATCACCTGCCACTACCCATAAAGGAGGGACATCCCAGGTTAAACTAACCCTGTCGATGACTTACATTAAGAACAAGTTTCGACAAAGAAGTACAATTAAAACCTAAATGTGTGTTGTTTTCTATCCATTAGTCTGAATGTAGACAAATGGCTTGAAATCTTAAAACTGACCTGAGCAATAAACACAATTCCCCTGAAGGTAAAAAATAGGTAAAACAGTAGTGAAACATTTGCCTTTCCAGTCGGAGAAGCACAGGGGTTACATAACCTAAGCAATGGTTACACTCTACTGAGGTGTGACATGAGCGAGCATGAACAATACCAGGACTCATGGAGTTCTGCCATCATTGAGTCTATAACTCACTTGACATGTCAAAAGTGTTTTCCTGCAAAAGGCCTGTGGTTCATGTTTGAGCTACACTTTATTCGAATGGACGAGCCAGTTCTAAATGAAAACGTCCAAGACATTAAATGTAACAGCGCCTATGAGTCTGCATTTTCATCAAACTTGAGTCATGGCCTGTGCTCTTTATGGACCGCCGAGGAAATGTCGCTGCCAGTGTGTCCGCCTCCAGTTGCTCCGATGATCTGTGTACTTAGACGGAGCATTCAACGAAACATTTCAGTGCGGAAACCCGCTCCGGGGGCCAGAAGAAGACTCAAACACAATCACATTTTGAGGCGAACATCAGCACCTTAGCGCCACCAATCAGGGTGCAATAAATCAAAGAGGAAAGCACCTGTCTAACCAACCACTTAATTTAACATCTCAATACACGCGGCATGTGTTTCGAATTATTTTGTGATACATCAAAACTAAACTTAATTGAGGAGAAAAGACGTTTCACTTGAAACATAATTGACTTTGCAGTTGATACCGCACAAAGCACCCTTTGGCTTTTAACCGACCCATTCAGGGCACGACTAGACGATAAGAGCCGGTGATCCAGCAGACTTTGTCTTATTTCACTGATTCACGTGAATTCATTTACGTAGCATAGGCATACCTGAGTTGCGTCACATAAGTAACGTATTGAAAGTACTTATTCTTACCCAAAAACATGTGACGAGTGGGGAATGAGAACTAGCTTGAATAGCAGGTAAGATAGAAGACAGTCATTTACAACACAGGGCTTGAGTACGGTACACGGTTGAGAGATCTCTTACGTAGGACTTGAAGGACAAGGGTTGGAAAGCAAAATCGCGTTGTCACCGGATGTGACACTGAAGTCTTTGCAAGTCATCTGTCAGATGTTAGACACACTTTAGTTTGGACACCGTCACTGAACTCAGAGGCCGTCGCTCTGTGCAGTATTCATGGTCCAGCTACTGGACATGCGTCTCTGCAGCATGCTTCTATAAAAATAGATATAGATATGATATGATAGATATGATATATAAAAAACACATTATTTTTCTGTGTCTGTGTGTGTGTGTGTGTGTGTGTGTGTGTGTGTGTGTGTGTGTGTGTGTGTGTGTGTGTGTGCGCATATGAATGAGAATTATTCTGGATGGGCAGGTGGCACCTTGCATGGCAGCGTCTGCTATCAGTGTGTGTGTGTGTGTGTGTGTGTGTGCGGATCGATGAATGTTGGTGTGCAGCGCTTTGAGGGGTCGGAAGACGAGAGAGGCGCTGTATAATTGCATAATTAAAATAGTTGCAAGAACATTTGCCATACAGCTAATTATTAATGCATCAACATTAATAGTACATTTTATTTACTATAGATTATTACAATTTAAGATATATTTGTTCTTTTCTTGTGAGAGGTCTTAGGCCTTTTTCTCGATTTTACATACTTTCTTAAATTCACCTTTTAAAGGCACTTGCATATGAGTTACATACCCATGTGTTACATAAGAATTTGCAGAACAATCTCAGCTCTCTATATAATGAGGCACAATTGTCCTAAGGCACAAGTGTGAAGTGATAATATGGCCCTAAAGCTGAACAATTGAAGTTCGATTTTTTTAAACTCTTCATATCGCTTGTGAAAACATAACTTTACTCATGTGGACAAAACGTTTTGGTGATGGACATTATTTTACCAAAGGTCTTAGGTTCACAAAAGCAGTAGAATATATGAATAAAATAGCAGATGCATCTAAATAAATGTCTTATACCTAATTTGGTATTATCAAAGATAGTGAGATAAGATGGGACTGAGTGTAGTATGAATGACTTCATACTACAGACCAAGCTTCATGGGTTGTGTGCAAATGAAAAAATAATATTACAACAGTTTTTGTTTTCAAACAAAATATTTACTATATTAGTCAAAATATGTTCTATAGAAAAACAAACTATTTACAATGTTTAGTGATCTGATCTGATCTATCCCATAACCCCGGAGGGTCGTTGGGGCACCACAGATGATCTGTTGACCAGCTCTCTCCATCCCTCTCTGTCCTCGGCAGCTCACTGGGTTTCAAGTGAGTCCATTCTCCGATGTTATCTTCCCATCTTTTCTTTTGTCTCCCTCGTCTCCTTCCACCTTGTACTGTTACTTGTAAGATGGTCTTTGCAAGGCCTGAGGATCTGGTGATGTGTCTGTACCACCTCAGTTTCCGCTTTCTAACAGTGGTAAGCAGGTCATCCTGTGGGCTGATGGCTTGGCTGATCTTTTGCCGGACATCCTCGTTTGTCACATGTTGGGTGTAGGAGATACCAATACGATACGATACGAGTCTTCTGTAGCATCTCATCTCCATGCTCTGTATTCTTTTCTGTAGCTCAGCTGTAAGGGTCCAGGTTTCACAGGCATATAGAAATATTGATGTGACAAGTGAGCGCAGTAGTCTCACCTTTGATGCCAGACTGATGTTCGTGTCTTTCCATATGGGCTTGAGTTTTGCCAGAGCAGCAGTTGTTTGGGCTATTCTGGCAAGGACTTCCTGTTTAGATCCTTCGTCGGACACGATTGCTCCAAGATGTTTGAAGCTGGACACCGTTTCCAGTGCTTGTCCGTTGACTTTGATGTCTGAGAGGATGCCCCTGTAGTTGTTGGTCATGATTTTCTCCGCATGTATTTACATTCCATAGGCTCGGGAAGTGGTGTCAAGCCTTTCAACTAGGCTGGCAAGTTATTTTTCTTCTCCAGCTATCCCATCAATGTCATCCGCAAAACGGAGGTTGGTAATTAGTCTGCCTCCTATGCTGACAGTTCCTTCGTGGTCTGCCAGGGCACCCGTCATGATACGCTCCAGAAAAATGTTGAAAAGAATGGGGGAGAGAGGGCATCCTTGGCACACTCCAGTTGTTGTCCTGAACCAGTCTCCGAAAGGTCCGTTGTAGAGAACTGTGCTGGAAGCTTTGTTGTACAGGTTTTTAATGACTTTAATGAATCTGATTGGCACATTTGGACTTTGCCTTTTTTCGGAAGTGTGATGATGAGTGACTGGGTCCATGATGTAGGCCACTCACCACTGTTTTTCCTTTTTTCAGTGCTCGAACTGCTGTCTCAACTTCTTCACGGAGGATGGGGAGCTTGTCCTCTTCCTACATGGAATTAGGACATGTCAGGACTGTTGGATCTCCATTTGCCATGTGGTTGTAGAGTTCAGAGCAGTATTCTGTCCACCTGTCCGAGATGTTATGTTCTTCCGTTAGTCATTCACCAGTCTTGCTCTGAATTATAGAGACTCTGGTCTGTTTTGCTCTTGTTAGTTCAGTTTGATATGCCAACTTGGTGTTGTTGTTGGTATTCAGGCTATTCTCTATTTCTCTGCACTTTCCTTCAACCCAGTTCTGTTTTGCTGATTGCATGCCTTTCTTGATGCTCTTGCTTGCTTTCTTAAAAGCATCAGATCCTTCAGGTGAGTTCTTACTTTTCTTCAGGGCTCTTCGCTTGTCACACATGTCAAGCAGTTCATTGGTGACCCAAGGTTTTTTCTTTGGGCGGAGTTTGCCAAGGATCTCAGTGGCTGTTTCGGTTATGACTTTGTTCAACCTGGTGGTCATACGGTTGACATCAATTTCTTCTGCACCTAGGATGAGTTGTGGTGCAAACCTCCCTTCTATCTTTGCCATGAAGGCTTCTGCCACCTCAGGGTTTCGCAGTTTGTCCAGATCAAACTTCATTCTAGTGCACTTGGAGCTTTTGATGTTCTTTAAGCGTAGGCGAAAAGACATCAGGACAAGGTCGTGGTCACTCCCAATGTCTGCTTTTGGAACGCTGCGCGTCTTACAATGTTTACACAATGTGCATCTTTCAGTTTCAGTTTTGTTTTTTCAAGAACAGTTTTCAGAACAAGAACAACATATGTACTTTTTATGTGTGTACTCTGTATGTATGTACTATGTACTCTGTATGTATGTGTGTACTATGTACTCTGTATGTATGTATGTACTATGTACTCTGTATGTATGTGTGTACTATGTACTCTGTATGTATGTACGATGTACTCTGTATGTATGTGTGTACTATGTACTCTGTATGTGTGTGTGTACTATGTACTCTGTATGTATGTGTGTACTATGTACTCTGTATGTGTGTGTGTACTATGTACTCTGTATGTATGTGTGTACTATGTACTCTGTATGTGTGTGTGTACTATGTACTCTGTATGTATGTGTGTACTATGTACTCTGTATGTGTGTGTGTACTATGTACTCTGTATGTATGTGTGTACTATATACTCTGGCGCATGGTCGTGTGTCGCGTCGCGCAGAGTAAAACAGAACAGCTGATCGGAGCAGAGCCGTCTGTGTTCTCTCTGCGTTCTCTTGCAGTACACTACAAGATCAGTTTTCAGAACAACATATGTACTCTCAGGGCTCTCAAGTGTCACGCATTGAGCGTGACTGTCACGCATTTCGGTCTTAAGTCACGCCCTCCCGCCACACATCGTATTTCTCATGCTGAAAAAAACCTCTAGGCTATTTAATGTGCCGCACCGCACAAACATGACCTGGTCGCGCTGCCCTCACCATGGAGGAATCAAGCACGTCTCCCCCGAATCCCCTGGAGTTCTGCCGCGAGGTGCCACTCATCAGCCAATCAAAAAAAAGAAATGGGCTACACGAATAGCCAATCAGAAAAACATATCTGTTGTATCTGGGTGAAATGTAATCCAGCAACCAATGAAAATAAAGCTAATAATAATATGGGAGGAGGGGGGCTGGTCTGTGGGCATACGGCATGGGCGAAGGCGCGGCCGGGGGGGGAAAGGAGGAGGAGGAGGATATGTCACTCTCACATGTCTTAAAAACTTGAGAGCCCTGTACTCTGTATATATGTATGTACTATGAACTGTTTACCAGCACATCGTCGTGTGTCACGTCACTCTCTGCAGCGCGTGTAAAGAGTCGTTCTGCAAAACACTGCAAGAAAACTATCTTTTTTTCTCTGGTGGATAGTGTCCTGTCTATCTGACAAAAACAAGTTGTCTTTTTGCAGCGTAGGTGGGTGGGTAGGTCCTTAGGGATTTCCTGAGTGTTCATTGGTAGTTTTACACAAAACGTCGACGGACACCTTAATTGACAAATCACGGTAAAAGGCGGAGCTCAGCTCTTGTTACAGGCACATAGAAACACACGGAGGAGGGGGTCGGAAACTACAGAGTCTTGCGGATCTCACAGCAGCGGATTTTTTTTTATGCGCCGTTTTTTCGCGGAGATATGAATATTTAAAAAATGTGAACACTGTATATCACGCCGGCGCAAGACCCCAGATGGTTAACGGAGTGCACCCGTGGTCTAACAGCACGTTGAGGCAGGCGGGGATCGTCCTGAAAACGGTCCAAATAATGAGATGTGTAGTCAGAGGTCATTGTAGCTGCCGTTGTGTTTGCCCTTTTACCAGACTAATAGAGACAGTGTGCCGGGCTTTCTAAAAGCCTCCAGCAACTGAATGCAGAACAGTCCATTAAAGTAGGCCTCCCTCGCTCTCTACCTCCACTGTCTTTCACTGCTTTCTTCTCTCTCCCTCATTCCATTCTGTTTGTTTCTCTCTGTCTTGCTTGTTTTTATCTCCACCTTTACTTTGTCTTAATATGAATATGTGTGTATTTGGAGCTTTGATTGTGATGATTGTCTGTGTCTTTAAATGGAGCTTTGAGTTGAGAAGATACGTCGTGTAGCAACACCTCCTTAATACGTCAGTCTGCCCGGACATTTAAATGTGTTCATTAAGCTTCAGTGTGGACTTTCTTAAACTTTCAATGTGTGTGTGTGTTTTTTGTGTGTGTGTCGGGCAGCAGAAGGATTTAACCATGGGGAAGAGATAGATGGGCGCCCGGTGATAGAAGTGGTTGGGGGGGAGAGAGTAGGTAGAAGGGAAGGAAGGTAGAGGACGGTAGTTGTATAAGGAAACAGGAGAGGAGAAAAGGGGAGGAAAGGAAATGAAGAGAGACTGCAGAAGAAGTAGAGAGAAAAAAGAGGGTGAAAGAGAAGAGAGGCTAAGGAAAGAAATGCGGTGCAAAGGATGAAAGCGAGGAGATGAGGACATGGGAGGGAGAACACAACGAGGATAGGATGTGGTGAATGAACAAACAGACGGGCCGGTTGGGAACGAGGACAATCAGAAAGGGATGGAGTGGATGAGCGGTGAGGGAAGAGAGAGGCAATAAGCAGGGGGAAGAAACACAAGGATTCAGTTATTAGTTATACCCAGAACACATCATGATCCTACTGAGGACAGATGTCTTCTTTTTCACGCTGGAACACAGCTCAGACTCCAGCTGTGACTCCGTGCTGAAGTATATTATAATGGGAGAGGAGGCAGTAAAATGGAGGCTTGTTCCGGAAGGTTTCTCTGATGAAACTGCCGCAGTTATGTAATCTGGACCCCTGCAAACTACAGTTTGCGGGGACTGGTGAACATCTTCTAGAGAAAAAGTTTGTAGTTTGTGCAATAGCTTGTCGGGTTATGCAAGGGCATCAACCGCCAAAGATGGAGAATGCAACCTAAACAAATGGTGTCTACTGTATATCAGTGGTGGGCCGTCAGGGCCTGCTAAGCCTTCTCTGCTGGCCTAAACAGATTTTATAATTATTTTTTTTAATCTTTAATTTTAATTAAAAAAAGTTTTTATAATTAAAAGTTACATCTATTTTATAATGTAATTGTTTTTCACAAATACACTACATGTATTATAATATGTTTTCCCTATTAGCTTATTTTCTCACTGCACAGCTCCAGTTGTCTGTTCCTGTCTGCTCCTGACCAGCTGGTGTGAGCAGCTTGACACCAGCGCATCACCTCTGTTTCTCTCTCTGGTAGAGAAGCCGGTTAATCTACATGGTGAAGCCAGCTAGCTGGGCTCTAACACTCCTGTACAGCAGGTGGCGCTATGCACCTAGTCAAGTTGGTTGCGATCCGCAATTAAACTGCAGAAGAAAAAGCAGCAGCAGAATCTGTAAACTTTTCCTGTGGACAGTACTGTACAACACTTGGAGCGTCTGTCCTCCCCGCTCCGCGGCGCATGTCACCCTGCCTGGCCACCCGCTGGCAGGACGGCACACAGTTTCCCAACAATGACCTTTCCCTCACCAGGTTTATCGCTGTGGACTGGAAGTGTGGCCAGATTACAACAACAACAACAACAAAAAAGCACAGGAGTATTATTTTACTCCGGCGGTGTCTGGCCGTCCAAACACACACCCGACCCTCTGAATCATTCACCAACCTTTTTTTGGGCTCGAGGCCATTGAGTGTGAGTGATCTACTCGCAAGCCGCCTCGGCAAAGGCTCCATATTTCTGAGCTTTGAGGGCGACCTTTATCCTCTCAGATCGATGGATTATATATATAAAAAATAAAAAAATGCTCTATCCAGTGTTTGAAATGGAGGAGAAAAAAAAGATAAAGACATAACTTCATGCAGCAGGAGCACAGTTTGTTTTGGGTGAATTGTTTGTATATAACTGGCTGATCGTCTCGTGACCCCTGAGACTCATCTGGTGACCTCTGGGTGGGGGCACTGGTTAACATGATGATATGAGATAAGAGGGGTCTGGCTCGAAACACACACACACATACACACAAAACCATCACGCAATCTCGTTGTTCACACACAAACACACTAACAATATCTCTCCTACACACACACACACACACACACACACACATTGACACTGATAAATGACATGCTATCTGCCTGATGCACACTTCCATGTACACACACGGACACTGACTGACGCTGACAGATGGCAGGCCGTTGGATCGAGTGCGGCGGCGGAGGCGCCACTTTAAACGTTGTTTCCATGGTGAGGGGGGTGGGGGAGGCGTTGCCAGGGGAAACCAGTTTGTGGCTGAAACTGAGATTGAGTTCCCGCTTTCGCTGGCGTGACAGATAACGAGACCCTGGCAATCAAACTCCCGACAGCGTCAAGCGCTCAGCCATCAGTCAGAGCTGACAGCAGCCGGACCGCAGGGGCCTGGTGGAGGACGGACGACGGCCCCGGGGAGGAGACGGTGGAGGACGTATAGGCGACGAGGTGCAGGGAGCGCTGGGGGCGGCGCCGTGCCTTTAAGACAAAGCAACCTCCAGATGTGTGGCTGAAATTGTCGTTATTGTACTGAATGAGAAAACTGATCAAGTCCACACTGCAGACACAGCAGTAGGCGGGACCTTTGAATAAGATTCAAAGCGATTTCAAGCTATTTTTCTCAAGAGCATTTGATTGGAAACTATTTTTTTAGGATATTAATTATAGTTAAAGGTTCTCAATATGATATTCAGATTATCAATATACCAGCAATCAACCTTTTTTTATGTAAAGTGGAGTAATGACTTCCTGTTGATTAATTAAAGCTGCTGACTCAACAACATGCTTATTAGCGTCCAGTGAAAAGAGCTTCCTGGAATCCCGATCTGATGAGGGAGGAGCCCGCCGCGGGGTTAAAATGCCCCGGAGCCTCCTCAGATGTCTGACAGCTATTGTCTCTCATGGAGACCTTACAGCCAAATGCGTTTTACTTAAAATGCTCCCCTTTTGATATATATATATATATATATATATATATATATATATATATATATATATATATATATATACATATATATATATATATATATATATATATATATATATATATATATATATATATATATATATATATATATATATATATATATATATAAAGCAATACATACAACACAAATCAAAGTCCCCTTCATTGAATCAAGCATCATTTACACATTGGATTGGACCGATTGTAAACACTATATACTCTCTTAATCTTGCTTTATAGATATATTGCACGTTCATGATTTGGTCCATATGTTGGTTTCTGGCTGAAGCATTACACTTTTGGTTTGACGATTTTTGGGAAGGCTGTATGTATCTCAGGAACGCCTGGCGGTCAATCTGGACTCAGTGATGAGCTTTTGGGGATTTTGGAAGTCAAAGTTCAAGGTCACAGTGAGCTAATTTTCCGACGGAAACCATTCTCGTGATGTCTCGGTAACACCTTGAGGGTAATTCTTCAAATTTGGCACAAACATCCACTCTGACTGATAGGTTGAACTGATTAGAATTTAGACATTTCTGGGGCCATAACTCAAGAATTGGTACGCTCATCATGAGATTTTCACACAAATGTCTGAGAGAATCAATTGAGTGATGAGCTTTCTGGATGGACGTGGATGTAAACTGGTGGGTGTAGTTATTCAGGATTTGTTTTAAACTCCTAGCATCATAGTATCACGAGTCACCAAGCAAGCCAAGTGTTGAATGGATATCAGATCTGTGGAAGCCTTTTTTTTAACAAGCTAAACCCCTGAGCTAACACATACGTTCCCCTTACGAATCAAATACAGCAATTTGTTAAACTGCGTTTGATAATAGGTGTTATCTGAGTTTTACAGTCCTCTGAATCAATTAACCAATTAGATTCCTCAGTTCACTGGTCAGCTTACATTTCTTTAAGCACAAGGTCAATACACTTTCTAGTTACATCCTCACTAAGGAACTGATGGGAGGCCGAGTGGTAATTAATGGAGGGCAATAACGTTGAATGGTATTGTAAATCAGGGATTACAATACGGATCGCACCATATGGATTCACAGCTAATGTACACACCTGCACAGACACACTGTGAAACGCGTCCATCTGACAACGGCACATTGCAAAGGGCAGGAATAAGTAACCTTGAAGTAACTGAGTAAGACACAAACCAACCACCACATTAGATCATTCCAGATAGCTGGATTTGTTCCTCGCATGTATAACATCTCTACTAAAACCACCGTCTACAACGCGCAACTCATTACAATATCTCTCTGCAACATTGTACAGATTACACCAGTGTGTCTGACAGCGGGGCCTCTGGTCTGTATGTAGGGCGGGTTGTCTCTCTGTGTTCAGTTCAGGCTGGAGACGGCGTGTGAGAACGACAGTGGGAAGTCCAGAAAGAGTTAGGACTTAACAGAGAGAAATAATAGGTCCGCTCAAGTAACAACACGGTGAGATGGGAGTAAATATGAAGTAAAGAGTCCCGTGGTGAACGGTATGTTGCATAACTAACCACACTAAAGAAATCGTTCATACCAACAAGTCCTCCAACACATATGACCATCTAGGTCAGGGGTGTCAAACTCATGTTAGTGAAGGGGCCGCATGCTGCCCAATTTGATCTCAAGTGGGCCGGACCAGTAAAATCACAGCATATTAACGCATACATAATGACAATATTTCTCTATGTTTAAATCATTGGTGAAGGTTTTGGGATGATAAACCCTATTTTAAGGTATTTTTGCAATAAACTAGAAACATAAAAGACCAAAAATTCAGACATCACCCCACTGTTTACCTGCCTGGGCTCTCCTCTGCAGATTCCCTCGCAGTTGAGCAATATTTATAGTAATGTCAGTGGTCTAATGAATTCTGACTCTGGGTCAATGTATAGCGTGCCCTAGGGCTGGGCGGAATGGCCAAAAATATTCATATCACGGTATTTTGTAAGATTCTGGCGGTTTCACGGTATATCACGGCATTTTTTTTCCAAATAAACACATTAATTTAGTGAAGTCGAAAAGGACCGTCACCACCATCGTTATTCACCACTCTCCCTACTGGCCAGCAGCTGTTTTGATTGGTACATAGGGTGCTAACCTGAAGGGATTTAGGACCCAGGGGAATACCTTGATACTAGTGGCGCATGCGCGGCCGTAACGACTATTGTCATTCTTCAGCCGGCAGCAACATTTAATGTTTACAGTCACAGATACGTGTACAGCGGTCTGAGCTACTTACGTCTCACGGGTATAAGTTGACTCAGGGTGTGCAAGACATGACATCGCCAAAAGGCATGATGGGTAAAGCCCGCCCACTGTGCTGCACAGGAAAAGACTTCTTCCTTCACAAGAAAAGTCTTCCTGCGTGGGCGGTGCCATTTACCCAGCATGCCTTTTGGCGATGTCATTTTTTGCACACCCTGAGTCAAAAGAGTTAACATGAGAGGTAAGTAGCTCGGTCCACTGCGCCTTCAGCTTCTAGCTGTGAACATTAAATGTTGTTGCTGCCGAACAGGACGACCGGTATGACGGAATGTGAACAATTCATACCGTAGCACAGCTGAGACTGGTACAGGCCCGCTGGCCCTATGTTCTGTTCCTTCCCTCCAATACGACCCACAAGAGCGTTTCCTGAATCTGAACCCCTGCCGGTGGAGGCCGTCCTCATAGTCAAACGTTTTGGTTTCACACGGGACACAAACAGAGGTCTCCTGGCTCAAAGTCGTGTACAGATTGTAAAACCCTCCGAGGCAAATTTGTATTTGTGATTTTGGGCTATAAAAAATAAATTGAATTGAGTTCAGTACTGCGCCACCTGACTTCTTCCTTTGCTCCCTGACTACAGCTATAAGAGGTCGCCACCTAACAACAAACGTGAATATGAGTCGTAATAAGCTGCTTGTAGAAACTAACTATGGGGTCTTTTGGGGAGGACCACCTCGTTCATACAGTCAAGATAGAATAGGCATGTAAAACATTGTGTATATATATATATATATACATATATAGATATAATTATCTTGTCTCATGGTTTACGTCTAAACATCATATGACATGTGAGGTGTGCAGTGAAACAGCTCAAGCCACATGTACTACGACAAGCAGAACGAAAGATGAACACCCTGGTGTCGTGTTGTCAGGGCGCATTAAGGCTTTTTGCATGTTGATGTCTTGATTATTGTCCTGCTCTTTTGTGGCTGTCCAACAACTTATTGATCCTCATTACATTTTCTTGATGATTTTAACGTCTCAACACACCAAACCTCACAGGTCTTGTTAGCTTGATGATCACTCAGCATTTTGGATCATTAGCACTTTATTAAAGGCTAGTTAGTAAATACAGTGAATGTAAAATGTGGGGGGGAAGGGAATTAAATGGCCGACGACTGAGCGAACTACATACTTGAATGTTTCAAGACCACGGTTGATAGAAGGCAAATAGGAGCAAGAGAGCAGAAAGGTAAAACAACATCTCCACAGCATGCTTAGTTCCCTTTCCCTGCTGAAGGACCGAGTCTAGCGGCGCCGGTTTCATTCCCTTTGTTCCCGGCCCTTCGTACTGGCAGCGCCACACAACCCCACGCTGTAGCTGTTCCTTCCTCACACCATGTTTATTGCGGGACCGGCAGCTCCTCTGTAATTACAGACGACACTTGACAGCTGCTTGTGTAAAATAGAAACGCTGCTGAGCTCACTCCAGAGATTGAAATTTTGTTTTCCTGAAAAAACCTTGACAGTTATGTTGGCAGGTATTATCCTTTCGTTCCTTTTTGTTGTTTGCAGCTGTAATGTTGGAATGTTTCCTTGTCAGATTTGCCGTGTCTAAATAAAAGCATACAGTAAGTCTTGTAACAACATCAACATTAACCTCTAAACTGTAATTACTAGAGTTTACAGGGTCAGAGCCGGCGGCTCTATAGTGAGGCCGGGGTTGAAGTGTCTATATAAATGACTTTATGATGTTTATACTATATACACATTGTAAACATGAGTTTATGTCTCAATCTCTAGTTTCAAGTCTTCTTCAATACAGCATGACGTTCATTTAGTAAATTATTTTCCCTTTAGAGTCAAACAGACCATAAAGCAGAGTATGCTTTAGGGTGCTTTTAGGGTGGGCTTACTGGTGTTACCAGCGGCACATGCAGCGTCCCAATGTCACTCCTCCGCATTCCAAATATGGTAACTTACAATCTTTGAACGCAAAAATGCCAAGCTGGCGACGGCCAAATCGCTGAGCTCGAGGCTTCATAATGGCATCTCCCAAAACCAATGGGTGACGTCACAACGGCTATGCTAACGAGTAACTAGCTAATATTGTTTGAATTTAAACAGTAAAAGCATCAGTGCGCTTCAACCAGTGTTTAATGTGGGCGGTCAATTTACATAAAACAATGGATTGGCCTTCGCATTGGCTCATTACAAATACAAGATCTTGGAGTGAGACGATGATAGTCATGTGACAGGGACACCTGTCTAATTCCAAATTAGTGAACACTATTTTGAAAGCATATGTAAAAGCAATGTACTGCTAAGGCTTTGGTTAAGGCATTTCTAGCCACGATAATCTTTCCCACCACTATCCGACATGATGTTAACCCCCCTACTGTTCCTTCCTAAGGCCGATCGTCTACTGTTCAGTATGTAGTCATACTACAGCTAATCTTTTTCTCACGTAGCGCTATAGCTAGTGCTAATCTCTTAGCCCACGGCATTAGCCACATGCTAATGCTCCACACTGATCCCTTTTTGTGTTGCGCCGGGCCGCACCAGCGCTAATCCCCCGTCGCGAAACCGCGCTAATGCTAATCCAGCTGTCAGTCAGAGAAGCGCTGACCGGCGGGTAGGAGAGTCGCCGTGACACCTGCTTGCTGCTCGCCGTCCCATTCCCCCCTCCTTCACTCTTACTTCCTGCTTTAAGTCTGACTTCACCTCCTGCATCACACTCCTTTTTGACGTTTCCGATCTGTCATCTGCCCCTTCATTTTCTCTCACTTCCATGTCTCCCTCTTTCTATCGGACTGCATTGCACCTAATCTCTTTCTGAATCCGCCCCTCTTTCCCTCACATAAACCCTGCGTATTCAGCTCGCCTAAATCTTTACTGACATGATTTATACCAAGGAGGGTGATGTTGTTTTTTCTTCTTTTTGATTGTTTTCAAAAGTAGGCTTTTGTAGACTTCTTTCCACTTTCCTGTCTTTCTTAGATAATAAATCTGTAAATATTATATATGTTCCATATTGTATATTCTACATCACATTTTTAGTTTTCGTAGTTTTGTTTTTTTAAGTCAAAAATAAACTACAGTGTTCACCACATTAATGAAGAAACCCAGTGCAACAGTGTGCAACATCATGTGCTTTTTAGACAACATTACAACAAAGGAGCCGTGCAACACGGCGTTCTATGGCTTTGACTCACAAACATGATTTGTTATTGCGATCAACTGCGAAATTACCACTCAGTTGCTTCATTTTATTTTTTTGGGGACGTGCACCTTCGATTCAGATCTGCTGGAAGATTCCCGCTCCTCTGTTCTTTCATGTTCATTAGATTCTCTGGCCACCTCAAAGTTCCCCCCAAAGGACCTGGCGTCTCAGTTATTGATGTTGTTTACAACTTGTTTTTTTCCCAAACAACCGCCTTTTTTTGTTGCCCTGCCATCGTCCATCATGTGTTTTTCAAGTCATTTTTAATTTGGTAATCTAATTCAGTTGCACCTAATCTTTAGGACTTTTTTTGTATTTGTCTTCCTGTTTTGAAGCCACAGTTATTGCCGCTCGCTCCTTTCTCCCGTCATTTTTATCTCTGCCGCGCAAACCGGTGTTTCGGCTTTGTTGTGGCTGCGGTTTATCACCTTGTTTAATTACCATACTTGTATTTTTGATGCACACGCAAACTAAATTACCCAAAAGTAAACAGAAGAACATCCCCCGCAAGCCTGGAGCCGATTCAAGTTAATGAATTTGGAAAATGGGATTTCCTCAAATAAAAAAAAACATGTATTAGAGATAAAATACGATATTGCAATGCAGAGGATGTGATGTAAGTATTTCCCTGCTAGATTAACAGTCACCTACGCTACACCCACACCACTCTGACATCAAACTCTAAGAAAAAAATGTTTTCCAGCTTCGGGTGCTTTCGTTGGCACAAAGCTATATATCAGGCTGTGTTTGTTGTTCCAGGAGCCTCTTCAGTGTAGAAATGCAACTTCACTTAGCGTTTTTTTGCATTTCCCAGAATACCTCAGGAGAAACCCGAGAGAGAGCAAACATGAACCATCAGCTGCAGGTTACAATGTGTAGGTGGACAGTGATGAGGAAGTGTGAGGAGTCTTTCTTTTTGTGTTGTTGTTTCCAGCTGAGAAAAGTGAGAGTCGCACCTCTTTCATCTGCAGAAAACTGAATCTGTTCTTCTCGTCTGGTGGATTTTCTCTCAGTATGATTGTTGAACGCTGGAGTAAATGTCAGCTCCTCTCACTCTCACTCGCAAAAAAAAAGAGGCCCCGACGCCAGAAATGCCCCAAAAAAAGCATTTATCGAGATTTCATCTCCAAGCCAATGAAATGTCAAGATAATCAATGAATCCTGCGCTCATTTGTCCGGTTGGATCTGGGTGACGAGCTAACCGCCTCGTTAGCTCGCGGGTCGTATTAGCCAGCAGGCTGCAGTTGTCTACGGATGTCAGCTAGCGGAAAAAAGAAGAAAATCCACTTCCATAAAGCTGGTTGTGGTCTAAGTGGCTGGAATTGATTCATTTCACACTTTTCCTCCACCTGCCGAACCTACAGAGCAGGACGAGGGCTGTGTGAGCGTCGGCAAACAGTCCACCTCGACCGGAGAGACGGTATCTCGCTGCTCCCAAGTGCCGGGATTCCCCCAGGGAGCTCTGTGCACGTTTAAGCCATGTCCACTTTCAAGTGTTCAAGTGGAATCCGCCAGTTTTATACGAATCCATCCTGCACTTGTAGTCCACCAGGACAATATGCTATAGCTGCCATATGCCTTTGACATGGAACAACAACACAAATGTCTGCAACCTTACATACAAGTGTGATTCATCAATATTTGTATTGTTGCCGCCAAACTTTGCATCTCTGTGAAACTCTCCAGGTACCTCTGGCTCTAGATCTTCCCTTTTGCCCTTTCTCTTTGTCCTGATCCGGAAGTTTGAAGGGAGGGAAAGAGGCAGAGCGGTCTTGAAAAGGAGGGGGATGGAGAGAGAGAGAGAGAGAGAGAGAGAGAGAGAGAGCGAGAGAGAGAGAGAGGAGGTGACAGGAGGGAGAAGCTTAAGGAATACTAATGAATTAATGATGCAACATTATGACATATCTTTATTTCTTCTTTCCATCCCTGCATTCACTCTCACCCCCCTCCCCCTCCCCTTCCCCCTCCTCCTCCTCCCCCTCCTCCCTCTCTGCTCCCCTGCAGGAGGGTGCCCTTGTTTGCTTGTCATCCCGTTGTAACCCCGAGGCCAGCGATGTGACTGGAATGTGAATTCGCCATAATAGGACCGACTCTAACTGAGGACTTCCTACCTCCCCGAGAAGAACTCAGGTAGGCCTGTGAGGGAATCTTTGATCTCTTATTATGCATGTGTGGAATAATTAACGATGGCGGAGAGCGGAGCAGGAGACCACCTGATGAATGGTGAGGTCTGAAGTTCATTGAGCTGAGAACGTAGCCGGTGAATAACTGGGAAGTATCGGTGATTGATTGATGAGATCATTGCAATTGGTGAAATAGTGTAGATGGCACAATGTGAGTGTCTATTTATTCTTTTTAAAACATGTTTAGGAAGTCTCTGGTATGTTTTTTCCTAAAAGATATTTGGTAAGATGTTTCTTTGTCGATGTGTTTAGAGCAGTAATTCTCAACCGGTGGGACCCGTTTTCTGTGGGTTGTGGGTCCATGCCTGGGCGAAAACATATTGTAAGAAAAAAACCCTGTGCTTTTATTTTGAAGGGGAGTGCAAGTCTATTCACACTTATTAAATCTGCGTTCCCACCTCGCTTTACATCCAATGACATGGAAGAGTATGTAATTACTCGGCCAGCCACTATATTGCAGGCTCAGGCGCTCAACAATGGCTCAACAATGGCTCAACAATGGCTTATGACAAAGTTATTTGGAGCAACTAAATAATATTTTTGACCGATTAGTGAAATTGGATATTTTCCCACGGCCCACCTGATGATCTCTCACTGCACACTGGTGTGAACAGTGCACAGTGGTTGAAAATCACTGCTTTATACCATCTGAAAAGACAACATCCGGTTCTGCCGAGTGAAGCCGGATGAGGAAGTGTCTTAAAACCTGCACTCTCTCTCCTGGCTCCCCTGGTTGTATAGAAGTCGATAGACAATTACTTCTCTCTTGATTTATTCCCTGAATAAACATTGTCAGCACCTGACCTTTTACACATGTGTCTGTACTGTCTGGTTCCGCCATGATAGACAGACTTCTTTTGTAAACCCGTGTCTGTTCTCTTGTGGGCGCTCCTCCCTGTGAACGAGCGTTTGAGGTGCGAGTGTTGTGCTGCATTACAGCAGCGTGCTGGAGCGTGAAATCAGAGCTGGAAGAGGAGTCTGGCTGGGAAACTAAGACATTTCCCTTCTTTCCCTTTTTTTTTAAAGCCGCCAAGGGGGTACAACCCGCAGTGAAGAGGACACATTCAGAGACGGCATTTAATTTTTAGGATGATTACATTACAGTCATTATTTTGTTTTTCTCATCCAGGAAAAAAGAACTAAAAAACAATCTTGTCAAGCACCATTTGTATTAGATTATTGTTTTGAGGTTACCAGTCTTGACTTGTTTCTATGTTTTCAATTTATTTTTTAAGCTGACAAGAAACGCTATAAAAACATCTATGCAGAGAGAGAGAAGGCTCTCCCATCACCCTGATGTGCAATCAGGTTCATCATCACATGTGGACTCAGCAAACGAGTGTTCAAAACCACGAATGCAATCCAGGAGAAATATCTGCTTCTATGGGGAAAAAAAACTAATTGGTGATGCAGTTGGCACATGCAATACCCTATTTTGTAGTTGCATGTGTTTGCCCCTTTACTGTGTCCTTCCATCCTTTTTAGTTCAACTCTCACAATTTATAATCAGTTAGTTTCTATGTTTCTCGTTCTCTCTCTCTGAGAGGTTGTGGAGCGTGGTGGTGGAGAGCGTCGTCAGCGGCGCTAAATGTTTGATGATTTTTATCAAACGTTTCTTCTTTTTTCTTTTGTAGTTCACAGTGTGATTGAGTTGTTGTGGGGTTTTTTTGTGTGTGTATTTTGGGGTGTGTATTGGTGTTTTGCAGACAGAAACTCGTGTTTCTTGTCAGGGACGGCGTCCTCTGAGACGTCGTCCCTGTCTTTGAGGCATGGAGTGCGGGTTCAGCCCGACCCGTGTGTCCCGGTGGAGGCGGTTCTCCTGGCTGTGGGAGACAGTGTGGGTCACGCTAACCTGAGCTATGCCTCCAGGATGAACAGAGGGGAGGTGGTGTTTTTAAAAGAGGAGCGCTACGTGGTGCAGCTGAACGGGGGCAATGGGAATGAACGGGGGGACACCGGACACGGTGTCCCCCCGTTCATTCCCAACCAGGTGCTGGAGCGAGAGCTGTAGCGCTACGGAAAGCTAGCGGGTAGCCTCAGAACTGTTGGGCTGGGCTGTAAGAACGAAAAACTGAAGCATGTCCAGTCCTTCAGGAGACAGGTGTTTATGTTCCTCACCTGTCTGTCTCAGACGCTGGAGGTCTCGTTTAGGGTGAAACACGGGGAGGGACACTATGTGGTGTATGCTAGCACGGATAGCGTAAAGTGCTTTGAGTGTGGGGGTGTGGGGCACAAGCGGGCCGCTTGTCCGCACAGACCAGCTGAAGGGCGTCCCGAGCCGGGGGCCACACCAGCGGAGGAGCACGGGCCGTCTGAAGGGCACCCGGAACCGGGGGCCACACCGGCGGAGGAGCGGACTAACGCCGGGGCTCCGCTGGGTAGCGAGACGGCGGAGGTCGCTGCTCCGCAAGGAGGTGAAGCCCCGCCCACTGACCCCGAGGCCCCGCCCACCGGCCCCGAGCAGGGGACCAGCGGGCAGACAGACAGGCAGGTAAAGAGACAGATAGAAGGTCAGATCATGAAACAGAGGGCGGAGTTGGCCGGAGAAAAAATTATTGAGGGGAACTCAGCTGTTCTGAGTCCAACAAGAGGGAGAAAGAAGGTAGAAAAAGCAAAGATGGCAGGAGCACAGGAGGGGATGAGGGAATGTACAGCAGGAAGCAGTAAAGAGCCGACTGCTGAAGCTGACTAGAGTCAGGCTGCTGGTCCAGAGGTCAGTGAGGCCTGTATTGTGGAGGAGGAGATGGAATACGAGTCTGACTCTGACTCTGTCTCCCTCGCAGGCCCTCAGGCTTACAGTGGAGACCTGTATAGGCTACAGGAGATCAATAACTTCCTGGACGAAACGTTCGGTAAAGCTGTTGAAGTTTTAGACCATTTTCCTGATGCAGAAAAATGTATAAATAGTGCGCCGCAGGTGAAAAATTTGCTCTATGTGGTTAATCCGTTTTTTCGCAACCATCGCTGGGGAAAGGGGGCGGGGCTTATCTCTGTGTCTTGAAAACGTTTACTATTTCCTTCATCCACCAGGTAAATAACCACTAGTTCTGCTTTATACTTGTTGAGGAAGTCCCACACACGTCGGAACATCAACCGCCCCGTGTCTGGGTTCATAATATTATCCGTAGTCGCACACAGCTCCGACTCCTCCAGGACGAGTGTCTGAATAATAAAGCCGCTTCCAGCGCTCCTTCAGCGGGCCAGCAGCTTCATTCAGTAACGGCGGTGATGCCGGGCGGAGCTTCTCAACGCTGATTGGCTTTCGCAACTCCGCGTCATGCGAATTATTCGCTGGAGTTGAAATATTTGAACGCCGGCAAAAAAGCGGAAAAGTGGAGTTGCGAATATTCGCAACGCCGTTTCGCCTCTATCGCGACGCCCGGCGAAAAATCCGCTTTTTCGCTACCTAACGCGGCTGTGCATTGATTTAACATGTAATCTGGACGTGCAAATATTTCGCAACTGTTTTCGTGTGAACACGGCATTAGTCAATGCCGAGGAACAAAGGTTCCAAAAAGTCAAGCCCCAAGTGAGTCTGTGATGGATGTGCTGCACTTAGTTTGTCTGTTACTGTTTGTTTTACGTGTCTTTGTACAACAGTTTACGAGTCACTCCACGGGTAAAATTAAAAAGCTCATTGAGGTTTTAGGAAAGGAAATCAGGGATTTGGAGCACAGTCTACTCACGCACACCAGGACAGACACTCACAGGCTTCAATAGAAGAAGCAACATCTAGGTTATTTTTTACGAGAACGGACTAAGGGAGCTTTGGCCAGGTTGAGGTTCACCAGTGTGAGGGATATGGATGCTCCTACCTCCTATTTTTTCAATCTAGAGAAGTCTGTCTCTCAGGCCAAGCAAATGTTGTCTCTCCGCCTCCCTGATGGCAAGATGACGACTGACCCGATGGAAATGAGGCAACATGCTGTAAGTTTCTACAGCGCCCTCTTCAGGAAGGAGGACAGCCACAAAGAGAGTGTGGACGAGCTGCTTCAGGACCTTCCTCAGCTGGGCCCCGAGGACAGAGCTGTTCTGGACGCCAACATTTCCCTGGAGGAGCTGAGCGCTGCTGTGGGTCAGATGGCTGCTGGTTGAGCTCCTGGACTGGACGGACTGCCTGCAGACTTTTATAAACACTTCTGGAACTGTTTGGGATCCGACCTATGGGAGGTGCTTCTAGAGTGTTCACAGACAGGCCTGTTACCGACGACATGTCGGCATGCAGTGCTTTCCCTGTTACCCAAAAAAGGAGACTTATCCTTATTGAAAAACTGGAGACGGGTGCCGTTGTTATGCACAGACTATAAACTTCTTTCCAAGGTGCTCGCCAACCGGCTTAAGAATTTTCTAGAGACTATAATCCACAGAGACCAGTCGTACTGCGTACCGGATAGATCCATCATGGATAACATCTTTCTCATGAGAGACTTGTTGGACCTTTGCAAACTGTACAATATTGATGTTGGTGTTATATCAAGAGAAAGCTTTTGATAGGGTTGATCACGGTTTTCTTTTTTCCACTTTAAGGGCTTTTGGTTTTGGTGAAGGGTTTGTGTCACTGTTAGATTTGATGTACAAGGAAGCTTCTTGTCTGCTGAAGGTGGGGTGGCGCGCTGAGCCAGTTCAGGTCCAGAGGGGCATCAGACAAGGATGACCTCTGGACAGCTGTATTCCATTGTCATCGAGTCTCTTCTTAACAGGTTAAGATCCCGTCTGACAGGACTCATGTTACCTGGGCTGCCTCAGCGTCCCTCGCTGGTGGTGTCAGCATATGCCGATGACATTAATGTGTTCATCAAAGACCAGGAGGATATTAATGTCCTAGGTAGCAGTTTTGTTTTGTTTGAGAGGGCATCCTCAGCAAAGGTAAAGTGGGGGAAGAGTGAAGCTTTGCAGGTTGGGCACTGGTTAAGCAAGGAAACACCAAAGCTGCCAGGAAACATCAGGTGGAGAAGGCAGGGCTTTAAGATTTTGGGTGTTTTTTTTGGGAACAGAGGAGTTTCAAAAACAGAACTGGGAGGGTGCTATCGAGAGAGTGTGCACCAGGCTGTCTAAATGGAAATGGCTGCTACCTCAGCTCTCTTACCGGGGAATCCTAATTGTCAATAACTTGGTTGCCTCGACCCTTTGGCACAGACTGGTAGTCCTGCCTCCACCACAGGGTCTGATTGAAGGAATCCAGATGGCAGTGGTGGACTTCTTCGGGAGACTTCTTTGGGAGCAGCTACATCACGTCCCAGGTCCTGGCGTCGGTCAGCCTGAGGTCCAGACTAAGAGAGGCTGGGTGTGTGAAGCTGGGTCATCTGATGAAGATTTCCATCCCTCATCTGGCGGAGCAGTGGAGGGATGAGGAGGGCATCCTGCTGTCTCTAAGGACACCCCAGTTGGGAGATTTTGAGACTCTGTGGAGGAAAGCAATGTACCAGGTCGTTGTGAAGGTCTCAAACTTGCGTTTGGGGGGTAGGGGGTGAGGGTGTCGAGGTGGACTGAGTTTTTTGGCAGGGGATCCTCCCCGGGGGGCTGTTGGCGGTCCCTGTACAAACCTCCTATAGACAAACGGACAGGAGACCTCCAGTGGAGGGTTGTACATGGGGCTACAAACAGGTATCTGGTGCACCTTGATCCTGGCTCAGGAGACGGCTGTCTTTTCTGCGCTAAAACAGAAACCATGCACCAACTGTTTGTTGAGTGCTCCAGACTTGTCGGACTCTTCAGCCGCCTGAAGGTGTGGTTTCAGGGCTGAGGAGAACACTTTTCTTTCCGTCTATTTATCTATGGTCCAAACTACTCTGCTAAAAAAAACATATACACACACTAATGAACTTCCTTTCAGGACTGGCCAAACTAGCAATTTGGAAAACAAGGAAAAACCGTGTGAGGGGTGAAGGGTCAGAGGATGCAAGTTGCATGCTGACGGGGCTGCTGACTGCCCGGCTCAGGGTGGAGTTTGGGTTTTACAGACTGACAAAAAAGACAGAATTCTTTGTGAACATATGGGCTCTGAAGGATGTTCTGTATTCAGTTAGAGACGATGCTCGGTTTCTGAACTTGTGATTTGTGTTTTTTTTGTTTTCTTTATTATTTATTCTTTTAGTTTTGTTGTAAGGTTTTAAGAAGCAGTACAAATGTAAGAGGAATTGATTTAGTAATAAAGATACTAGACAATCAATCTCTCTCTCTGTGTGTTTGAGCAAACACACACACATACTGTCCTTCCATACAGAATTACACACACAAACACACACACACACACACACACTAGCCTTGAACAATCTAATTGTGTGCCATTTCTGCTGAGAATAGACAAGGGTGCAGCACCCGCAGGGAGATAGTTAACTGTGTGTGTGTGTGTGTGTGTGTGTGTGTGTGTGTGTGTGTGTGTGTGTGTGTGTGCCCGCTCTGTAATCTCCATCTGATTGAAGCAGAACAGGGGAGATGAAGGGGTTCAGTTCTCAGCCAATCACTGAGGGAGTGAGCGTGATTGGATCCTTTTCAGTTTTCTCCGATCATCTGTCACCCCCATTTATCCACACAGGGTGCGCTCTCGGTGGCAGCTGTCCTCTGCTGACGCTAAAGACCACTTGGTATTAATACTGCAGCAGTAAACACATTTTAAAAAGTGACAGCGACATGCGAGCCCATCAGCGGCAGGGAACCAGTAAGGTGGCGATGGGGAGAACAACTTGGGGCACGAGTCGTTTATTGCTGGCAGAAGACGAGGTGTCCGATAGTACTCGCTCTATATTTGCTACTTTAGCTTCACTGAGGGAGAGGCTCCTCCCACTGGTTAGTATGATGGGTTGGTAGATCAACAGCTTTCATAGTTCCAACAGCATCACCGCCTCACTGCTAATGGCCATTAACCACGTCAGCGCTTTGGTGAAACCGAGCTTTTGATTTAATACCCATGAATAATAACAGTCACACACCCAGTGTCATTCTGGGTGTGTGACTGGACACCATCTCCTCCTCCACTACCAGCAAATGCAGCTAATTTCTATCCATCTTTAATGACAAAATCATCACAATTCACAACCAGCTGGCTGCCTACTGCCCCTCCACTACCTCACCTCCCAGCCCTCAACATGACCCTCCCATACTTCCAAGCCACTCACTCTCATCCTTCAGTTCAATCACTGAAATGGACCTCTCCTCCATAGTCTCCAGCATGAAGACCTCCACCTGTGCCCTCGACCCCCTCCCCTCTTCCTTAGTCAAGGCCTACCTCCCCCCACTCTCCCCTCTTATCACAAACATCATCAACTCCTCACTGTCCTCTGGCCTCATACCTCTGGCCTCATACCCCCAGTTATCATCCTTGACCCCATCCTCTCTTTCCTACCCCACGCCAACCACATCACCAAAACTGCCTTCTTTCACCTCAGGAACGTTGCACTCCTCCATGTCCTCTGCCACCATTGAAATTCTCATCCATGCCCTCATAACATCTAGACTTGATTATTGCAACAGCATCCTCTACGGCCAACACAATTATCAACAAACTTCAATACGTCCAGAACTCTGCCGCTCGACTGCTGACCTCCACCTGCCGCTATGACCACATCACCCCGGTCCTACGCAACCTCCACTGGCTCCCGGTCAGATACAGGATTGACTTTAAAATGTCTTACTACAAAGACCTAAACAACCTGGCCCCTCCCTACCTTTCAGACCTCCTCCCCTTCACGCCCCAACCCGTTGCCTCAGGTCCGCTGATGCAAACACTCTGAATCCCATCAGGACCAAGCACCGGACCTGGGGTGACAAGGCCTTCTCAGCTGCTGCACTCCCCTCTGGAACGCTCTCCCCATCCACATCCGTCAGGCTCCCACCCTATCGTCATTCAAACAAGCCCTCAAAACACACCTCTTCAAACTCTCCTTCACTTGCTAACCCCTGCTCCCTACCCTTCACCTGTTAACCCCTGCTCCCTACCCTTCACCTGGTAAGCCCTGCACCCTACCCCTCACCTGCTAACCCCTGCTCCCTACCCTTCATCTGCTAACCCCTGCACCCTACCCCTCACCTGCTAACCCCTGCTTCCTACCCCTCATCTGCTAACCCCTGCACACTACCCCTCACCTGCTAATCCCTGCACTCTACCCCTCACCTGCTAACCCCTGCACCCTACCCCTCACCTGCTAACCCCTGCTTCCTACCCCTCATCTGCTAACCCCTGCACCCTACCCCTCACCTGCTAACCCCTGCTCCCTACCCTTCATCTGCTAACCCCTGCACTCTACCCCTCACCTGCTAATCCCTGCTCCCTACCCTTCATCTGCTAATACCTGCACCCTACTCTCCACTACAGGACTTTTTCCGTTGCAGCTTATCCAGTTTTCTTTTTTATCAACATTGTTCTGTTTGTTTGTTTTGTTTGCTCCATTGTCTTTCATTTTTTTGTTTTGTTCTGTTTGTCTCTGTCCTATGTAAAGCGTCTTTGAGCATTTTGAAAAGTGCTATACAAAATTAATGTATTATTATTATTATTCTGCAAAATCTATTTAATATTTGATACTTGGGGCGACTGTAGCTCAGGGGGGATGAGTGGCTGTCCCGAAACCGCAAGGTACCCGGTTTAATCCCCAGTCCCCCCATAGCTCACATGTCGAAGTGTCCCTGAGCAAGACACTGAAGCCCCAGCTGCTCCCCGGGCGCCCCAAAGGGCTGCCCACTGCTCCCTAACCAGGGATGGGTCAATTGCAGAGAAGAATTTCCCCAAGGGGACTAATAAAGTGCATGTTTCTTTTTCTTTTTTTCTTTCTACTTCGCTTATATCGTATTTCTGGCATAATTTTTTGTTACTTTAATACATTGATCTATATTCTTATATTTTTATTTATATTTGCCCGATCAGGGCGTCAGTGTTTCTTTACTTTTGGTCCTCCTCCTCTTTCTCCTCCTCTTCCCTCTCCTTCTCCTCCTCCCCCTCCTCATCCTCCTCCTCGTGGCAGAGTCAGTCACCTCTGAACTCTTCACAGACTAGGGTTAGATCTGAGCTGACATCACAGTTGTGAAATCAGGCAATTATTGGCTCATATGATTCTAAAAGTATAGCCAAAGGCTATTGATGCCTTATTGCACTGGTGTCAAACTCAGGCCCGCGGGCTGAATCCGGCCCGCCACGTCATTTTATGTGGCCCGTGACGGCTTGAAAGGCATGAAATCGCGGAGCCGTTTTCAGTCGTTCGCGGAACCGTTTTCAGTCTGTCACGGGCCTTTGCATGGGCAAAAAAATAAAAAATCTGTGCTTTTATTTTGAAGGGATTTTGTAATGCAGCAGAGTGCCATTTCTTCAATTCCTGACATATTCATTGAATGTACTGTAACTATGTTACGTTGTTCATTCTGGTCACATGACATCTATCGCTTCTGTCCATCCTGGGAGAGGTATCCTCCTCTGTTGCTCTCTTTTTTCCCTGTGGAAGGGTTTTTACTATCTTTATTTGGGGAGTTTTTCCTGATCTGATGTGAGGCCCCGGGACAGGGTTGGTTTGTGTACAGATTGCAAATTTTAATTTGTGATTTTGGGCTATATAAAATAACCTGACTTGAATTGAATATTCACACACTCCTCAATGCTGCGTTCACAACACTTTACTTGCGTGAGTTTACACACCGGACTATTTGTGATAGTTCGCTTCATTCCCAACCTTTTTTTTATTTATGTTATGTTAAAAAAGGTCATGTCATAGTAACAGAGACATTTTAATTTTTAGCTTGCGGGCGGGGGGAGCGCCGAACAGCTGATCCACTGACACATGTAGAAAATCCACGGCCCACCACTTTACAGTTACAACCGGCCTTTTGAGGGCGACCATGATGCTGATGTGGCCCGGGGTGAAAATGAGTTTGACACTCCTGTCTTATTGTATAACACGCCAATATCAATATGCATATCTCCGACTGCACTACAACTTGAGTTATTCGACCCTCCCTTGGCCGTCATCATTGCCTCGTTGTGGTACGACCTTCATACGGAACCGTTTCTTCTTAGTTACGTGGCAGTGCGACCCCTCAGACATTAACAGCCCTCGTTATTCTCTCTCATCCCTAGACTTCAGCAGGTTCCAACAATTCTGCTGCCAACGCTCTTAAACATTATAGACTTTCCTTTATGGATCTATGAAATCAGAACGTAGCTTTTTATGGTGTTACTGGAGCGTTCATGATGCCAATTTACAATTCTCAGGAACGTGCGTGCTGTGGTGCCCATCGGTGCTCTTAGAACCTTCTTTGTGTGTGTGTGTGTGTTTGTGTGTGAGTGTGTGTGTGTGTGTGTGTGTGTGTGTGTGTGTGTGTGTGTTTGTGTGTGAGTGTGTGTGTGTGTGTGTGTGTGCATGGCTCAACTAAATATTTGCTAATATAGTGAGATATTGGCTCAACTAAATGTTAAGTGAGCTTGTAGAAGCGAAGAAGAAGAGAAAGTAAAGACAAGATGCCAAGATGTTGTTGCATGAAGTCCATTGTTTCCATAAAGCCAATGCAACTCAACCTGTGAGCAATGTGTGGACATTGTGAGCAACTTCGCTGACTAAGGATCCCTTTGCTGAACCTTGAACATTTTACAACGCGAACAGAAATAGATTTAATTTCTGAGACAGCAGAACTGCGACAGTCTAAAAAAATGGTATGGCGCTGCTCCTGATTCCAAACATGAACATCACACTCCAGTGAGACCACAGCGGGGGTCCGCCAGATGTTCTTCAGGCTCTCATCCCCCGTCTCTGAAAAGCGCTTAGTGTTACCAAAGGCGTCATCATTTTCATCATATTTTACATCTGTATTGATAATCCAAGCAGAGAGCTCTTAACATGAAGGCCCCTTGTTGAGAGCTGGCGATGTGATCGCGCGCCTGATAAATAGCTCCTGCTCTGACGTGGCGTATTCCTCCCGGGCTTCGCTCACTCTCCGAGGAGCAAATCACAGCCTGCGAAACTCTAAGAGTGTCTCTTACAGTGATCCAGATCTCTGCAGTGGCGTGCGATCACAGTCATTCATCATGTGGGCAACGGATATCTAATCTCTATCTGCAGGGATTGTAATAGAACAAGAAATGGGGCCCTTTGACTGGCCCCATGTACCTGGCTCTCAGGATCCATTTCTCTCTGTCTGGCCTTTCATCTCTTCAGGTTTTACATCCAGTTATTCTGCTTTCTGTTGCTCGCTGGGACATTTTCTCTAAACTCAACACTCGGCAAATGTTGGAAAAATGTGTCTGTTTTTTTAAAAAAAATCAATAGAAGCTTTGAAAAAACTATAGGATTTAAATGTTGGCTCTATGTAGTTCTTTAAAAAGAACCACATAAATACACAAAGTGATTAAAAAAAACTGGTATTTTTAAGCTTGGACTCGTTCAATCATCTCATTGCAACAATCTGATTCACACCAGCTGTCTTCTTGGACCATGAGCAACACGTCCTTTAGGTTTTGTCCACATGTATTACAAGTCTCCATTCACACAGAGCTCTCTGAAGAACGTAAACAGCAGATTGCAGTTCACACTCACTCGTTGTGAGGCAGAGCCATACAGAAATATCCGGGATTCTGTCCACATTCAAACGGAACATGACCAAGAAAGCTGTTGTTGAGACTCTCTTGTCCAGTCCACTGTATCTTGCAGATATGTCTGGCCATCTTTCTCTCATCTTCCTCTCATCCTCTCACCATCTCCCTCTCATCCTCTCACCATCTCCCTCTCATCCTCTCACCATCTTCCTCTCATCTTCTCACCATCTTCCTCTCATCTTCTGACCACCTTTCTTTGCTCCCTCTCTTTCTGTCGTCCTTCCTCACATGTCCTTTCCCTCTCATCTCTTCTATCAGCCCGAGTGGAGTTGATTCTTTATCTTTTTTTCTTGATTAATTATTTTCATTCTTTTTATCCGCAATTCCCTTACTTTCTCTTTGTCACACTTTCTTTATTTAATCTTCTCTTCTTCCTCTCTCTCTCTCTGCCTCCCCCCCAGTAGATGATAATATTAATATCAGTAGAGAGTTCTACGATCAAAGAGTCCATGATGAATAATAATAATGAGACAATTACTGCTCGGAGAGATACGAGAGCTTTGCACCACACATGCAGACCGCCTCCTGCTTTTCAGTGTCGGATGTAGCTTCAATTTTTCTCCAGCTAAAACGGGCAACAAAGCGCTCGATCCATGTACCACGTCTTCATACACACATCTCGCATGTACGCAAACCTCTGTGGGGTTGCGTAAAGAGCACTCCGCAGATCATCTATTTCCATTTTCTGTGGATTCAGCAATACTTTCCTGTGTTCGTGGTGCAGAAGTGGGACAGGGTAGGAGTACTTTAAGTCCTCTGAACTTTATATTAAAAGGTTAATATTACTTTCGGTGTGCCTTGGTCATGTTGTTTCTGAGACCGTGACTGAGATTCTGAGATGAATCTTTTCCACGCTGTTTTCAGTTCTCTATCGATGACAGTAGTTTGAAAAGCGGTGGTCCCGGGTTTGCTTTCTTCCCGCCGTTCCGCACCGACAACCATATCTTTACGGTCCGCTGGCACAGACCAAACATTTTAGGTGACCAAAAATGTTAGAATTAACTTTCCTGAAACAAGAACACACTGGAAAAGGCTCAAGTTAAAAACGTAAACTTGGAAAAACGCCAGACTGAACGACGGCGTGCTATCAACCCGTCACCTTTAGCCCCGCCCTAAAGCGTCCCCTGCTTTATGGTCTGTTTGACTCTAAATGACCATCATTTACTAAATGAACATCATGCTGTATTGAAGAAGACTTGAACTAGAGATTGAGACATAAACTCATGTTTACAATGTTCACTAAGGGAATGAATCAAGAGAGAAGTAGAGTCATTTATATAGACTTACAACCAGAGGAGTCGCCCCCTGGTGGACAGTAGAAACAATGAATGTTTAAGACACTTTTACAGAACTGGATGTGTCCGCCTGACTGCCACACATATGTGCTTTTGCAAATTAACGGTTTGCAGTAATCTAATCTCTAAATATAAATACACACATTGTGCTATCTTCTGCTCACACCCAGGAGGGACGCCACTACGACACAACCGCTGCTAGCTCGCCGACACCCACCGGTCTCATGACCCTCCTCGTTTGTGTGTCGTGAGGTGATGCACACGCGGCCTACCAGATACGATACACATCTGTATTGCGTATGAATGCCTGATGAAACGGGGTCTCGGCTCTCTGAGAAGACGGACTGATACGACTCTGCTGGCAGCTCCTGCTGATGAATACAAAGCAGCTCGTTGTTGATCTTCCTTATCCTTCCCTCAGATGTCAAAATAAAGCGGTGAGTCGACGGCGTAAGGTGCAGAGGTCAGAGTCGCGGCTCCTGCACATGATTCATCTTTCTCGTTCTGCGAGGCCAATGAGTCACTATTTAAACCACCAAAGGTCAGATGTGATCATCGCTGCTTTTGTAGCTCTGTTGCCCTGAAGATGGATAAAAAAAAGAAGAAAAATAAAAGACTCCAGTTGTTGATCTGTCGGATGCAGTTAAGAAATATAGAGTTCATCTCTTTAGTCCTCCTCTTGATCTTTGATCTTGTTTCTCTTTTTCCTCTTCCCATTATAGAAGCCCGTTTCTATTCAGAAATCATCACACCGCCCCCAATTAGACACTCGACTCTTACTCTCGTTCACTCTCTCACTCACAAACTCACAAACACACACAGACACTCACAGACACGCACACACTCTCTCTCACACACACACACACACACACACACACACGCACATGCACACAGACGCACATGCACACACAGACACTCACAGACACGCACACACTCTCTCTCACACACACACACACACACACACACACACAGACTCACACACACGCACATGCACACAGACGCACATGCACACACAGACACTCACACACATGCACACACACACACATACAGACACAGACACTCACACTCACGCTCTTACTCACACACACACACACACACACACACACACACACACACACACACACACACACACACACACACACACACACACACACACACACACTCGGATCACTTGTGTGCGTAAAGAATGGAGAGGTATGTTGGACAAATACATCATTATTAGGAGATATCATCTGAGTGGTTTGATGCCCAAAAGCAAGTTTTGCACTTCCTGTGACTCTGGGAAAGAAAGACATTTTCATTTCACTGCAAAACCATCATATCTCTATTGTTACTTGTTCTAAAGTAGTTATATTTTTGTTGTTAACCAAATTGTTATTGTTGTTATTCCAAATTCGGTTTCTGGTTAACCTGTATTTGTGCGATTTTGTTTGATTTTCGAGGCGAGTCCTTAACACTTTGGGGGCGCGGCCCGCTTCGAAGGAGGTGCAGATGTTTACGTTTTTAATAAAATTATATCTTTGTGATAAGTGGTTTCCACTTCCGCGTCTGAGCATCTAAACATGGACGTGTAGTATGACGTGTGCAAAGCTTCAGTGTGAGTCAGAAGATGCCAAGCAAAGAGTCCTGAGCAAAGCTATATTGAAGGGGACAGACGGCGCAGCTCCAGTGCCTGAAGGATTCACTAACAAGGAGCTAGCCGCAGCTAACGGGCCAGATAGCTGGCTACAGCGTTTCTGTGAGACTGAACGGTGAGTAATCAATTGTTGCCCCTATCACCGTTAACTTTCTTACAGTGAACTTAGTACGACTAGTAGTGTTGGACCTCCATTATGTGTTTGTAAAACCGTAACTAGCGTTAGTTTGTTGACGATAGCTTAGCAACGTTTGCACGCAGCTAGCTCCTGCAGTGTTGGATGTCGTCTTACGTGTCTACAACTGAACGGTTGTAGACACCGTTTTGTCACTATATACTGACTAGTTGTGAATTTATTTTACAGACAGGATTCGCAGCAGCCAGTTTCCATCACCAAAACCGATATACCACCTGAGTAAAGTTATGTTTTCAAAAGAGATATGAAGAATTTCCAAACTCTAGATTCAATTTTTCAGCTTTAGAGTCATATTTTTTCTTTACACTTGTACCTTGGGGCAATGGTGCCTCATTATATAGATAGCTGAGATTGTTCTGTAATTTTTAATATACAACACATGAATATGTATCATATGCAAGTGACTTTAAAAAGGGAAATTTCAAAATGATGTAAAATCGAGAAAATGACCACAGACCCCCGAGGATTAAGACACACTAAATACTAATAGAACATATTCTCAGTGAAGGTGTTGCGGCAGTATCACATTAACGCCGTTTCATAACCAGTTGGGAGTTCCTCAGGGTGACTTTGAAGAGTGACTAAAAGTGCATCAGGACAGCTCATGAAAGTTACAAGTTTAAACGCACGTTATTATATTAACTTTGTTCAAAGCTTTTTTGTCTCAGTTGAGAAGGACATAACTCTAATAAGAACATGCATGTGGTCTGGGGCGGTGGTTCAACTGATCTGGCTGCAGGAGTCACCATCACCCATGGAATGACCTGCCGAGATCCAAAGCGAGGAACATTTTCAACTTCTCAATTTGTTTTAATGAAAATATGGTGCAGTTTGAACCTGAGATAGCATCACAGTATGCCAAACACAGAAATATTCCCTTTTACACTCAATTAAAAAACAAAAAGTGCATCTAAAGGACACAAAGTAATACAACACACATAATAATTGTATAACTTCAGCCTTTTTTAACATAACATAAATAAAAAAAAGGTTGGGAATGAAGCGAACTATCACAAATAGTCCGGTGTGTAAACTCACGCAAGTAAAGTGTTGTGAACGCAGCATTGAGGAGTGTGTGAATATTCAATTCAAGTCAGGTTATTTTATATAGCCCAAAAACTCCCCAAATAAAGATAGTAAAAACCCTTCCACAGGGAAACAAGAGAGCAACAGAGGAGGATCCCTCTCCCAGGATGGACAGAAGCAATAGATGTCATGTGACCAGAATGAACGTTACATAGTTACAGTACATTCAATGAATATGTCAGGAATTGAATAAAAGGCACTCTGCTGCATTACAAAATCCCTTCAAAATAAAAGCACAGATTTTTTTTTTTTGCCCATGCAAAGGCCCGTGACAGACTGAAAACGGTTCCGCGAACGACTGAAAACAGCTCCGCGATTTCATGCCTTTCAAGCCGTCACGGGCCACATAAAATGACGTGGCGGGCCGGATTCAGCCCGCGGGCCTTGAGTTTGACATCAGTGCTTTATATGTATAAAGTGTGTGTGTGTGTGTCTGTATTTATAGCAGCTGTAAATAGGTCACACTGTGGAGCGTTCTCTCTGCTAATATGGACGTATTTGCCATCCATAGCTTCTCTGCTGGAAGACAAATCTGCATCTGTCCCCAAGGGCCACCTCTCTATCACTCTGTCCCTCTATATCCCCATCCCTCTATATCCCCGTCCCTCTATATCCCCGTCCCTCTATATCTGTGTTACGCCCCATGGTGGCTCGAAGTGGGACGCAACATAAAAACAACAGATTAGGACAAGAGCGGGTACAGTCACACATTTATTTACAAAAAACGCAACACAGGGAACAACAAGGACTTTCAGTGGCACCAAAGAAAAGAACTTAACAAAACCCCATCCCCCCCCATTGACAGGTGCTTCGCACCCAAAAAGTACAGGGGGTGGTGCTCACTCTAACCTAGGGTGTTAACAACAAGTAAACCTACGTGAGTGCAAGATGTAAACCCCAGGGTATCTTACCTGTCCTCGTTGGCCATGTGCGCACAACCAAAGGAAGTAACAAAGACAAAACCAATGGGCTGCTAACAGGAAATAGGTTAAACAAACGTGGAGTAACTAAAGCCAAAACATAAACAAGTAACCAAACAAAACATCAGAGCTCAAACAGGGCTCTGGCACGGCACGGCACGGCACGGCTCGGCTCAACCAGAGTGCCGAGTCCAGCGTGCAGGGAGAGCAGAGAGAGACGTGACAAAACGGAGGACTATTAACAGGGGGACTGGTTGACTGGAGATGTGGAACAGGTGGGTTGATTGGATGACTGGAACCAGGTGTGTACATCTGTGAAGTGTGAGAGACAACAGGAGGGGGAGACAAAACAACAACAAAGCAACACAAAACAAGCACAACACATGTGCGCATACCAGACAGGACACCGTCCGTAACACTCCCCCCCATAGAGAGTCAGCTCATGGCTGACGATACCTCAACCATCCCTTAAAATCAAAAACTCTGCCCCTAGTACCCACTGACCTACAGTGGGTACTAGGGGCAGAGCGTCCGCAAACACATTTTCTGTGCCCTTTTTGTTTACATCCCTCTATCACTCTGGGTCTCTTTCACTCCGTGTCTCTATCTCTTTTCTCTCCATCACTCTATCACTCTGTCCCTCTATTTATTTCATTCTTGTTTTTTACATATGAATTTATTAATTTAATCTAGAAGTAGCAGAAAAAGTCAAAGGTAACGTCTTTGGACCTCGATGCCTCTTTCACACTTACACATTCAGCCCCGATTTCACACGCTGACAAAAGCCCCAGATCAGATGCAAATCAGCTTTCATATTTTTTCCCCTCCTTCATATCTTTTCGTCCATGTAACTGTGCTTCGGATTATTCCCGTCAAAACGGAAAAATGTTGATAGTTATGTTTCTTGGCGAGAGATCAGCCTTTCTGTGCTGAGCGGCTTCGGGCTTACCGAGAGACGGGGATCCGTTTGGATGACTTCTGTGCAGCGCGGTAGAATGCTGCACATTAAACACACTCTCCTCCTCACTGAGCGGACGTGAGAGGACCGGGAGTCTCGCCCTCTGACCCTGAGAGATCCGGCCCTTTCCTCACTGCTCCGTCCACGAGTCTTAAATACAATGTATTCAGCCTCTTGGCTGTGCATCTCTGGTTTTCTTTGATCCCCGGAGGGAAGAGGCATCTCGGGAACTATAATGAACTATAATTAAACGTCAAAGGTTTAAACTGACACCAGAGTGGTCAATTAAAGCCTCACAAAGACTAATTCACTAGAATCAGGGAGAAATGTTGTTACAGCTCAACGCTCTCATGCGAATGATGACTTGGCTTTGTAATCACATGTAAGAGTTGTGATTATGACACACACACATATATATATATATATATTTTCTTTCAGAGGGGAATCGTCGTCTCCTAGCTGTGACTTTTCACAAAACTCCCACATCCCTCCTCACGCTAATGAAATAAACACCTCGCAGCAGGAACAGCAGTGCTGCTAACGGCTAAATATAGCACGATGCCTGATTCTGTGAAGTGAGGTCTATAAGTCACCGTGTGTGCACCATGGGACGGTATGGAACATGTAGCTCCCCTTTCCCTGTTTCTTCACATCGCTCCACCGGAGGCTGAGAGACGAGCTTTAATGAAGCTGTCAAACCTACTGGACGTCGCTGAATTATTCACCGCCTTGTGTGTGTGTGTGTGTGTGTGTGTGTGTGTGTGTGTGTGTGTCTGTGTGTGTGTGGAACTCTATATAGGGTGTGCATCAGTAACAGGGGCCACGAGCCCCAAAGTATTAATGAAGCTTTGATGCAGTTAAAGGTTGACATTTGTGACAAATACACAACGAGGAGAATGTAAGTCATCGGCAGTGTTGGGGTAGTTACTCAGAAAAAGTAACTAGTTACAAGTTACTAGTTACTTCTGAAAATTTTAACTAGATTACTTTACTAGTTACTGCATTTGAAAAGTAACTTCACTACTAGTTACTTTACTTTCCTTTTTTTTAAGCAAATGTCCAAATTAACCGCAAAGATACATGGACAAACATCATGGCCCTTTCATCACTTTATGTTCAATTAAGGGCATCTCTTAGCCTTTCCACATAGTGTATTGCAAACATGTAAAACAAAATGGCATAAAACTCAGCCATTAACTTCAAGGAACATTAACCCTGTTCACACTGTCTGACCAAAGAAATATGCCTCACTTTAAAATCCACAAACAACAGGATCCAAGAGGCTGTGTATGGTGGGGACATTCAGGTCAAACAGCATAACACATTGAAAACAGGCTTTTGGAAACATGAGACCCCACTAAACCAAACGGGGGCCGACTCCTAAGAACAAAACCAGCTTGTTATAGGAAGCATTGTAGTGGTTTAAGAAAAATAAATGGCACTTTTTCCCGTAAAATAGAAACAGAAATGCACTTAACCCAAAAAATAGAAACAGAAAATGCAATTAAATAAACAGAAAGTGCACTTTATCCTATAAAGTTCATCATTTTTCTCTATTCTTCAAAATAGCGATTGTATCGCATGAGTAAAAGTCTCTTGAATCTTTTATCCGACAGCCTGTTCCTCCTTGGGGTCAGAACAATACTTCTCAGGCTGAAAGCCTTTCGACAGGTGCACTTGATGGTATTGAGTGTTGTATTGCTTTGCAATATCCTTAATCCTAGGGAACCTGGACAGAACCTCCCAGTTGGATCCGAGCATGTTTAAGTACTCCATGACTTCTGTTTCTGCCGTGTAGGAAAACTCCTCTTCAAAATCAAAAAAGTCAGTGTGACTGGAGGTGGTTGGGCTCTGAACTGCTGGTCCAATCTGTGGCTCATTAGGAATCCGTGGACGACACTCAGAAATTAGCAGGCTTTTAACAGCATCTCTTCTCATCTTTGAGCCAGCGGGCCTTGAATTTGGGCTTTGTGGCAGCAGCCATGAGAACATCCTTGCTGTCCAAGACGGATGAAAATCTGCCTTTGATCGCCTGTTATATGAAACAGTACAGGCTACATTAGACAAACATGTAGGCTACAGTTCAATAAAGGGAACAGCAACCCACATACTCAGCTCTGCTGCTCATCCCCCGAATGCATGTTCCTTACAAATGTGATTAAAAGGGAAATAAACAGGCTTTCCAACGCTATAAGATTTATTGCCAAGAAGCATTGTTACAACAAAGAAATCATCTACCAAACACACATTTCCTTACTTTTTGTGCTAAGTTTAAATGCTATACACTGTAGACTATTATGTTAGGGGTATTCATTTTATTATTCAATATGTATTTACCTGTACAATAGCTCCAGGCATGCCAGCTGTCATCTGAGAAAGGCCATCCTTCAACGCAAGCAACTTCACCATCAGAATTTCCAAGGTTGGCAGGAGGGTGCCATAGTAGCCATCATCATCACCTTGTAGTACATCTAATGCAGCAGCAAGAGGTTTTGACACTGTACAATATTCCTTCAGGAACTGATACTCTCGCTCAGTGATGCATTTAACACCCAGTCTAGAGCAAATGGTATTTAAATCTCAGATTGGGATCTCTATGATGAGGGACAGGGCGTCATGAGTCGAGTTCCAGCGTGTAGCAGTGGGCATGATGTGCTTTCTTTTGATCACATCCTCAACCTGGTCTGAAGCCACAGTAGAGCGACTAGTTTTTGTCCAGAGAGCTGTGCACTTGGCGAGAGCACTTCTGTAAACTGCTTTACAGTCATTGTTACTTGTCAGCCATTTCTCAAGGTCATTTTTGGAGATCAGGCTCAGTGTATGCGATGCACAGCGCAAGTGAGGCGGCAATGAAAATGTTGCGTCTGATTCTGTAGAGAGTACTTCAGAAACATCAGTAAAAGTGACTTCCTCCTCATCATCAGATAGCTCGTCAGTCAGACCCATCATCAGGCTTGGATTCAAACATTCTGAAGGCTTTTACAAAATTGCTGCCATTATCTGAAACACATGCTGTGACTTTATGCGATAGTCCATAAGATGAATGAATCTATTCTATTTCATTAGCTATGACATCATATGTATGTCTTCTTCTCACTCTCTTACAGGCTACAGCTGCCTTCTGACGTTTAAAACTAATGTTGTCAATCCAGTGAGCGGTCATTCCTAAATAACTTTTGTTGTTGGCGGACCAAATATCTGCAGTTGTTGTAACATAATCCAAGGACTCAAATGTTCTTTTAAGATTGGATTCCATATCGGAAGAACATTGGTCTAGGTATTGGGAAAATGTTTTCCTGTCTGACGTTGGCATGCAAGTGCTAGGTATTTTATTGAGTATTTTTCAAAACCTTGGCGATTCGATAGTGGACAGGGGAAGCATGTCTTCCACGATTTACCCTGCAACTAGTTTGTTAATTTCCTTTTGTGTTACCTTCTGCGCTCCAAGAGCAAGATGCTGGAAAATCTGAGCTTGTTTAGGCGGGGTCGGTTGGTGATGAGCGTCTTCAAGTGAAAGGCTATCGGGATCTTTGGCCACAAGTTTTGAAGTGCTATGCTGGCTTGTTCAACAGGTTGCTCATTGAGTTGACAGCAGTTGAAAGACACCTCTCGCCTGGACATAGAGTGCATTTTACACTCATATTTTTACCCTTTCGAGCAAAGTTAAAATAATGAGAATATCGCCACTGGCTGAACCCTCCTGTCTCCGTCTCCGTCTCCTCCATTCCCCGCTTCCCTCCTACGCACCAGCAGCTACGTCACTCAGATCACTCAGATCGAGTTCTGTGATAGATTGTTCATGCAAGAAGTGTCGTGTGACTCGCGAGCCACTAAAAGAGAACTTTAAACTGGTAAAAATGGCTTGAGTAACGCAGGAAAGAGCGTTCCTGAGGTCTAGTAAAGTAGTGTAGTTACCAATATGTTGAGTGTAATGCATTACTTTACTTTGTTACCTGTAATAGTAATATCGTTACTGTAATCCGTTACTTTGTAACTCGTTACCCCAACACTGGTCATCGGCAGGTATTCAGGCAGGTATTCAGCGGACATTTTTATTTTGCCCACATGTGACTCCATGGTCGTTTATTTTGGGCGTAAGCAGCACAAATCACGTGGCATCCGATGTTTCCGAATCCGGGCATGTCATCTCCAGCTCATTGAAGAAAGTATCCGATTTGACTCATTAACGGCCGTCTTACATTAAAAGATGTGATGGTAACCCTCCTTTCTGATATACATATATTTTATTCTCACAGTTGTCGGCTAGAATGTGTGAAGAGAGGACGACGCGTTCTCTGCTGAAACCGGTACAACAACAGACAGATGATTTGTGTGCTGTTTTGAAACGATGGGTTTTGGCTGGTGGAATAATTGACCTGAGTTCGGGTTGAAGCGGTGACTTTGGGTGGGAGGAAACAAAATGTGTTTCCTGTCTTGCAAGACGTGTGATTGGAGGACGTGTGACACAACCACAGCGCTCTGAGCTGCTGGCACGCAGATGGTAAACACAACCCAGAAATAACATTACTGCTCATAGAGATAATCATTTAGAGCCTCTTATGTAAAAAAAGGCTCTCTAAATATTTATAATGTCGCTACATTTTACAGATTGCACATAACTTCGGACCTATGTGCACTAGGTATGTTTTTTTTGAAGATATAAGAGGATGCAAGATGGCGCCGTGTCGCAGTAGCACTTCCCCCCCTCGGCAGGTCTGATCACGACCTGGTCCTGCTGACACCCAGGTGTGTTCCTCTGGTGCAGAGGCTGCCTGCGACCTCCAGGACTGTTAGGAGGTGGTCTCAGGAGGCTAACGACGCCCTGCAGGACTGCTTCGAGTCGACGGACTGGGATGTGCTGTGTGGACCACATGGGGAGAACATCAACAGCATGACAGACTGCATCACTGAATACATCAAGTTCTGTGAACACACCACCATACCATCCCGGACTGTGCGCTGCTTCCCCAACAACAAGCTCTGGATCACCAGGGACCTGAAGGCTCTTCTTAATAAGAAGAAAGCTGCTTTCAGGTCTGGGGACAGGGATGAGCTCAGGAGAGTCCAGCTTAGTGAAGGGGCCGCATGCTGCCCATTTTGATCTCAAGTGGGCCAGACCAGTAAAATCACAGCATAATAACGCATACATAAGACAATATTTCTCTATGTTTAAATCATTGGTGAAGGTTTTTGGATGATAAACCCTATTTTAAGGTCTTTCTACAATAAACTATCTGTTTATCAGCCTGGGCTCTTCTCTGCAGATTCCCTTGCTTTGTGACGCGTTTGTGACGCCACTTGCATGACGGGATCCTTTTTTAACGACTTGCAACACAATGACTCGCGGTGAAAAATACAGTGAAATGTCCAACAATGTTATCCTTGTACTTTCCCCCTGAATTTCGTCACAGCGCTTGTTTTTTTCCCGATCGTTGATGGTGCAGCGTCTGTACCACACTGACAGCACCGGTCCAATGCTTCAACTTTCTTTTGTAAGAGTTATCCGGCGGAGTGAGCTGGACCCCCTGGCACATACAGCAGCTACTGTATGTGCGAAGGTGGGCTCTTGTGTCTTTCTGAGCATTCATCCACTGCAGAGGTATCTTTTGCCATGTTTTATTTTGTTGACGCTGCAGAATATCTGAGATTTACTGCATTCCAATACTCATACTACCATACTGTAAGCACACCAGGAACAAGACTTAGTAAGTCCCAATATACAGTACTTCACGAGGGCCGCCGCAGCGTGAACTATAAGTAAAAAAAGAAAAGAGAAAGTATGCGATTAGCAACCCAGCTACAGTCTCCTGCCTCCTCTGTTCCACTCCGTTAATCAGCAGCGTCACTAAATAGACTCTCCGTCGCCATCAGCGGCCCCGAATTGCTTCTAAGATGAACAGCTAAAAGCGACGCTTTGAAATTACTTTTAAAATTAACTACCAAAGTCAGCGGCCCCAAATTGGCTGCAGAATGATCAATTAAAAGCGGCGGACCTAAATAGCCCCGGCACGGAACGCTGAAAAGACAAAAACACCGAAATGAAAAGTGTATTTCCAAAGCGCCGTAATGTATATCGACTTTTGTGGGGGAAAAAATAAAAATTGCATTAACATTAGTGGTCACGGTTTTGTCAGGCGGGGAAGGGAAGTTGTTTTTTTCTTTCCATCAATCCTCTCGGAGATGCGAGCAACACTTCCTTTTATTTTTCTCAGATGCTTTATTTTGGATGCCGAGCTTCCCGTAAAGCACCGACTCTCTGCTTGGCCAGGGCCTTTCTTCCAGAGGGATGTTTTTCTCCAGCCAAGTGGAAAAATTCCGCATTCCATCCTCCCCCCCAACAACAGATGTTTAGCTTCACATGGGAGTCTTCCGCGGGCTAATTAGATCGGAAAAGTCAAGTTGTTCATGTTTGGTCGAGCGTTAAGTCAATAGGCTTGTGCATAGAGGTTGGTAGAGGAAACTAATTGCTGGGTAATATGCAAGCTCGATGCCGTGCTTCCTCCATTAGTGTTTCCCGATCTGTTCAGAGAGTGTGTGTGTGTGTGTGTGTGTGTGTGTGTGTGTGTGTGTGTGTGTGTGTGTGTGTGTGTGTGTGTGTGTGTGTGTGTGTGTGTGTGTAACCCTGAATCAGTCACCGGATGAATTCCTCATGGCAGAACACAACCCCGGTATCATCTTTTAAATCACACGTTGCATGTCACGCCTCTGTATCGTGTCTCGTTCAGCAGAGGCAACCCGACACGGTTACCATGAGTCTTGTGAGTCCTGTGAACTGCAACTTTGATTGAGCGAATGCATCGGCGGTGCATCAGAGCTGTTTAGAATTTTTAATAATAATTAAATATATTATAGAGCTGACGGAAGTGGTATATTACGGAAAACAATCAAATATAATCTTGAGAATCCCCGAGATTATACAGCCCGTGAATGAAAATGCTCTGAATGCTTAAGTGCCATAAGAATGCATGGCATATCTCTCAACCAATACAGTAAAGGATGGGTGATATTTCGTCTGTATTTCCTCAACTCAAAGACACTCAGGATTTCTTTCATTTTTTCAGCAACTCAGAAGTCAAATATTTGACACCTTCTTTTCAACACATTTTATTCACAGACATTTATTTTGAATTGAACACCTTATTTGTTTGTATTTGTATGTTTTAAGGGAAACATCTTATTGTGTAAAGTTATATATATAATTTATTTATATATATTAATTTGTTTGTTTTTCCATCCGCTGGTTCCTGTGGCTGGTACGTCAACAAGTTAATTTGGGGCACACACGCACACACACACACACACACACACACACACACACACACACACACACCTGGTAGTAGTGTTAAAGCAGCAGCTGTGCCCGGTCCCCATGATGCTAACCAAGTACTATTAATTAGGGAGCAACTAGACAACTGGGTATGTTTTTGTTCTTTTGTGTGTGTGTGCGTGTGTGTGTGTGTGTGTGTGTGTGTGTGTGCGTGTGTGCGTGTGTGTGTGTGTGTGTGTGTGTAACCTGATCTTGCTTGTCATGTCATCAGAAGCTGTGTTATTGTCTTGATCATGTTGAATGTGTGTTTTTGATAGTAAAGCAGCGATAGCATGCTAAGCATCCAGGAGAGCAACCATCTGCTCTACGTGTGTGTTCACGTTTGTGTGTGTGTCATCGCTCATTGGGTGAGCCAAATGCACTGTGTGTCAAAAGAGGGGATTATTAATTAAACCATGAGTTTGTGTGATACCGCACACTCTCAAAAAGAGAAAAAAAACAAACCGTTGTTTTGTGTGATGATGTGCTGCAAACCAGAAAAAGAACGATGGAAATAATAAACACAGATGAATAACTATGGCTCAGCGACAGGAAGATAGAGAAAAGGGAGAGAAGGCGACAAAGAACAGAACAGAGTTGCAAGTGTGGGAGAGACAAATGGGAAGAAGAAGAAAAAGAGATGTGGAGCTTGACAGCTCATTGGTGGCTTTGGAAACAGAAGTTGACAAAACAATCTCAATCATCAATCATCAATCAAATCATCATCAAATCATCAATCATCAGACAAAATTTGCTCAGTTTAATTAATTATGATCATTTTATAAAATAAACAAAAATAAAGCTCCAGTTGTATGCATCATACAATGATCCTAAATAAATATGATTAAAACCAATGTTTTGTTTTGTCTATGTAGTCGTCACGAACAACCCAAGCCTTTATACAATACATGTTTTGTTCCTCTTGCATTGCTACCGGAAAATCTAATGTGACGGCTAATGGAGAAACTATTGTTTTAGACATTTCTCCCCGGACCATTTGTTGCCAATAGTTCCGTCTCATATACATTTTTTGCCATTTGACTTTCTGTTGAAATTGCTTTAACCTTTCTAAAACCAAGCATTTTTTTCCGAAAAAGTGGTCATACCCATAGAAAAACAGGTCTAGCTCATCAACCATAAGGGCTAAATGAATAAACTGATACAATACAGTAACCCTTGTGAGATAACGTGTATGTTGTTAAAAAAATAAATCATAATTTACCACAAAATGCATCATATTTTCGCCATACAAGGTCGGAATCGAGTCAAAAACAGCTCTATTTAACCGTATGAGCCGCTGGGATCCAACTGAGACTGACAGCCCTTTAGCCACTCAAAATGAGTAAAGTAACACATTTTTTGAAAAAGAAAAAGATTTTCTCCCACAAGAAATGCCCTAAGATTCTTCCCGGACCAAAACAATTATAAGCTGTGGTGTTTGCCCCAGCTTAGTTGAAAGTATTGCTGCATTCAGTAGGTCATTATCTATCTAGAAAGCTGCGTTAATCGCAATGTACATAGATTGTATTAAAAGGCAAGGACTTGCTGGTTGATTAGAGGGCAAGGACAACAGGTCTGGGATTCATACCAGGGTCCATGCTCAGCGTTCTCCTCTTCACCTTTCCACATGGAGTGTGAGATCAATGCTCCCCTGGAGTCTTCCCCAACACAAACCGCAGAGTCCCTGGTGCTGGATGCCGATGTGGGAGGACTGTGATCACCTCTATTGAACACAAGAAAGAAGCAATCAAGGATATTGTCCGCTCTCAACAGAAATTAGCGCGACGATTGTGTTTCATAGAACGAGTGATTCACCTTTTGGAAACGGCGACGCCTCGACACAAATCTCCCAGAGAACGAGATCCAGTGCAATTAATTCCATTTCATGGAGGATATTACATTCCAGTTGCAAACTGGAGGCCGAATCCGGCCCGCCACGTCATTTTATGTGGCCCGCGACGGCTTGAAAGGCATGAAATCGCGTAGCCGTTTTCAGTCTGTCACGGGCCTTTGCATGGGCAAAAAAATTTAAAATCTGTGCTTTTTTTTAATGCAGCAGAGTGTTGTTTATTCAATTCCTGTCATATTCATTGAATGTACTGTAACTATGTTACGTTGTTCATTCTGGTCACATGACATCTATCGCTTCTGTCCATCCTGGGAGAGGTATCCTCCTCTGTTGCTCTCCTGTTTCCCTGTGGAAGTGTTTTTACTATCTTTATTTGGGGAGTTTTTCCTGATCTGATGTGAGGCCCCGGGACAGGGATGTTATGTGTACAGATTGCAAATTTTAATTTGTGATTTTGGGCTATATAAAATAACCTGAATTGAATTGAATATTATATACCATATTTTCATTAAATCAAATTGAGAAGTTGAAAATGTTCCTCGCTTTGTCTTTATTATTTTCATCTGTTTTAAGTTTGATCTTTGATAGAGTAATGTTGGTTTCTTAACCCTAAATTAAATGGATTTATGTCATAGTAACAGAGACATTGTAATTATTGCGGGGGGAGCGCTGAACAGCTGATCCACTGATTGCGCATGTAGAAAAGCCACGACCCACCACTGTACAGTTACAACCGGCCCTTTGAGGACGACCATGATGCTGATGTGGCAAATTAGGAAAATTAATTTGACACCCCTGTTCTATATGCTGAAGCTCAAAAGAGTTGTACTACTATGAGATATGTGTGTGTTGGGTAATGAAGCTCCCATTTGGTTTTGCATAGAACATAAAAGACAAAAAAGAAGCCCAGGTAACCGACTATGTCATCTGTGTCCTTGTGGCTGATGCAGGGCATTGTGCAAGTGACAGTTGCTGCAGGAACAATAAGTGCACTTCCAGCTGTCTCCGGATGGCTCTGTAAGCATAGCAAGATGATAAATGTCTACGAGCCCCAAGAACACCCCGACACGGAGAATATAACGCTGTCAGGATCCATTGAGCCGCCCCGGTGCGACAGGAAAAAGAGATGCCCTGCGGATAGAGCAGCAGACTTCCCCAGATAAAAGAGAGGTTACAGCAATGTGACTCTGAGCTGGCAGATTGTTGCAGCGGTACGCGGCCGGAGCAATGACACGGAGCGGTAAAGTCCTGCCTACGGGCTGCAAACATCCCACCTTAACATTTACAGTGAATACAAGCAAACTAAATAGCATCATGTCATACAATGGGAAGCATATGGTGTGTTTCCATTGGATTACACTATATGGGTGGCAGAAAAGCTTAAATCCACCAGACAAGCAGATCACTAATATCCACCCACTGTAACCACATCACACAGGCAAAGTGGGTTGTAGCTTGACACTCTGGGGTCTGGGGTCATTTTCGTGATTTTACATAATTTTAAAATTTCCCTTTTTAAAGTCACTTGCATATGATACATACATATGTATATCAAAAATTACAGAACAATCTTAGCTATCTATGTAATGAGGCACCATTGTCCCAAGGCATAAGTGTAAAGAGACAATATGACTAAAGCTGAAAAATGGAATCTTGATTTTGGAAATGTTTCATATTTGTTGTGAAAACATAACTTTACTCATGTGGTATATCGGTTTTGGTGATGGAAATTGGTTTACCAAAGGTCTCAGGTTCACAAAGCAGTGGAATATATGAATAAAATGGTAGACACACAAATAAATGTCAAAAACCAAATGTATTATTATATGGTGGGGATGATGAGCTGTGGCTGGCTTTGAGGCCTGCTATGGTGATGTGTTGGCAGGCAGACGGACAGGGAGACTGCTGCAGCTGCATGTTGTCCTCTGGACCCTCGCAGCTTTGAATCCACTCTGTAAAATACATTAATACAAGTCAGTATGAGTTCACTGAAATAAAGTTAACGGTGATAGAGACAACAGTTGATTACCCACCGTTCATAGCTGTAGTCAGCTATCTCCGTTAGCTCGCGTTAGCTCTCGTTAGCTCGCGCCGTGTTAGCAGCACCTAACGTGACATAAACACTACTGTAGTAACGATTAACAGAGATCCAACGCTGCTAGGCTTACTAAGTTCACTGTAAGAAAGTTAACGGTGATAGGGACAACAGTTGAGTATGCACCGTTCAGTCGTAGACACGGAAGAGACATCCAACACGGCGCTAACTAGTGACGTGCTAACGCTACGAAGCTATCGTCAACAAACAAACATTAGCTACGGTCTTACAAACACATAATGGAGGTCCAACCTACTGCAGGGTCAGCGGAGCACTTTCTCCAAGAGGTTCCTCACGCTCCGCTGCAACAAGGACCGCTACAGGAGAACATTCCTGCCAACGGCAATACGACTTTACAACAAGTCACCGCTTGCCAGATCCTCTGTGGATTAAACACTGTACATGTTTATGGTTATCTACACTTCACACTTAACATATCATATTACATACATTATTTGCATTTTTGCACTCTCCTGTTGTTTGTTGTTGTTGTTGTTATTTTAATTTAATTTACACCTCACACACTTAATATGCACATACATACTTGCACTCTTGCACTTCTACTGTTTAAGTTTAAGTTAATTTAATTCCTATATTAATACTCTGTTATTCTTTCTTTCATCCAGCTATTTTATTGTTATTTCTATCTTTATTAGTATTATTATTGCGTATATCTTATATATTTTTCATCTCTGCTGTTTTTATTCTTATTTCATTTTCTGTGTAAATGGCTGCTACTCGACACAAAATTTCCCCTTGGGGATTAATGAAGTATATATTCATTCATTCAAAGTTAACGGTGATAGGGACAACAGTTGAGTATGCACCGTTCAGTCGTAGACACGGAAGAGACATCCAACACTGCACTATCTAGTGACGTGCTAACGCTACGAAGCTATCGTCAACAAACAAACGTTAGTTACGATCTTACAAACACATAATGGAGGTTCAACACTACTGGTCGCACTAAGTTCACTGTAAGAAAGTTAACGGTGATAGGGACAACAATTGATTACTCACCGTTCAGTCTCACAGAAACGCTGTAGCCAGCTATCTGGCCCGTTAGCTCTAGCTAGCTCCTTGTTAGCGAATCCTTCAGGCACTGAAGCTGCGCCGTCTGTCCCCTCCAATATAGCTTTGCTCAGGACTCTTTGCTTGGCATCTTCTGACTCACACTGAAGCTTTGCACACGTCGTAAGACACGTCCATGTTTAGATGCTCAGACGCGGAAGTGGAAACCATTTTCACCAGATTTTAAACCATATCTCTGTGACGTATTATTGCTAAGATCTAATTTTATTAAAAACGTAAACGTCTGCTGCCGCTTCGAAGCGGGCCCCGCCCCCAAAGGGTTCAAGAAGAACACATGGTGAGCACAATGTCGTCATTCGCCATGTAGAGCAGTTTTCAGTATCCTGAAAAGACCTCTCTAAAGAAAATGTATATTAATAATAAGTATTGTTACTAATACAGTTAATATAGCCGTAACCTAACTTCAAACCAAGTCCTCACCCCAAAAGTGGAACAATTAACGTTACGGGGACTTGCATTTTGTCTGCAAAAGGAAGAGGAGTCCCCACAATGTCACTGTGTACTGTAAACATAATAAGCCCACACACACCCGAGCACAAACTGCACAATAGTGACATTTTGCATTCAGTAATTAGTAACCAGTAATCAATGATTATTGGGGACAATAAGGGAAAGATTAATGAGATATTAATGGAAATAGATGTTTAAGGCTGCAACTAACAGTTATATTTATGATTGATTCATCAACTAGTCATAATACTGTGTTTGGCTGTTAATGTTAAGTCGGGGCAGGGAATAAATTCATCGGGTTGCATCCACTGTACCCATGGAGTCCATGGGGCGACTGTGGCTCAGTGGTGAGCAGGGTCGTCCTTCAATCAGAGGATCGGCGGTTCGATCCCCGGCTTCGCTAGCCCATGTCGATGTGTCCTTGAGCAAAACCCTAAACGTCTCCCGTAGCTGCGCCTATTGTAAATATATATATAAATATATATATAAAACTATATGATATCGCTCCTGCTGCTGATGCACGGCTCGTTGAAAGGGGTGTATGGCAGTGGGATGTGCTGCCTTATAAAATGTAACCACAGGGAGGCATGTTCTTATTTACCTTTATAGTCAATTCTTAGTCTTGATTGGAGGAGAGTTCTACCCATTGAGTCTATTAAAAGGCTCCTCCTCTGCTTATAAAACTAAGGTTACAATATGGTAAATAAGAGTAAAAGTAAAAACAAACAGAAGAACACAATGAGAAAGATGCATATGAATTACACATTACAGATTGAACTTTATGTAGCTCTTACGCTTCTGTAGCAGTCAAACTTATAGTATAACAACAACTGGCTACAGATACAAAATTAACCTTCCAAATATACTTAAGAAGAAGATATTACTAAAATACTATTATGTAGTCTGTGCTAAACAAATACTTACAGACTATGCTTTCAAAGGCGTAAACACATGATGCATGGCAGCGGATTTTCAGAGACCCCTTTGTTCATGACTGAAATATCTTCAAAACTACTGGATGGATTGCAATGCAATTGGATAAAGACATTCATGCTGCCCAGAGGATGAATTATGTTGCCAGCTCCAAGCCACACAGCCTCACAGGAGCTCTAGTGTTGCTTGATTCTGCTTCTGGAGAGGACAGTTTGGCACCTAAAGGGAGGAAACAGACGGAAAGTTACTCTTCATGTGTATCATTCCATTGCCAAAATTGAAATATTACAAAAAGAAACCACAAGCTGCTGTAGAATCAATGAGAAAATTCAAACATGGACAGATACAGCACCGATACTACAAGGATGCCTTAAGAATGTGCGTTGTGCATGCCTGAACCTCTCCATTGGTAAGTGCTCCTTGAGTGTGTCAAGTGATAGCCATCATGCATATTTAACTAGCATTAATAGCATCAGATATTAGTCCAAGCTGCCCGTTCTAGAAATCTATACAATCACGGTGAAGTGCTGAGTGTTGCCCTTCTCGATGCATTCGTAATGGGCTTCAAACACATACCTGTGGAGAACACTGGCCTAAACAGTGGTGCGGACGTGAGGAACAGGTGATGTTTCTGCCTTATCGCCGCCCTGCAAGCCAAACATTGGCTGATTTATTCCCATGAGAGACGGACCTCATTTAGCTCTTTACGAACCAAGCTATGGAGCCTATAGTTTAATTAATGTTATTTGTTATGTTTTGTATTATTTAGTGCCCACATATTAAACATGTTCAATTCTTTTTTTCAATTAACTTTGTATTTATTTAGACCACAGGGTACGTCAGCGTTCAGCCTCCTCAGTTTACCTTTAGTTTAGGCCCAGTATTTTATTATAATGCATATTGGTATAGTACTGTTACGCCATTAGACTTTGGGAACTGCAGGATAATACACATTTTGCATATAATCAAATCTATATAAATGTAGTACAAAGACAGAACTGAACACAATTTTCAATTTCCTTTCGTGGAAATTGAACTCATTACATTTTCAGAAAGCTCTTTTATTTTTATCAGCTTTTTGGACTCAATTTTAAAATTCATGTTTTACAATTTGCGTCAGAAACACAGCACTGTCTCATATACAATAAAACATGAGGGAATCCATATGGATGAGGTCAAATATGTTCATAAGCATGCTCCAGGAATGATAAAGCACCGAGCCGCCCAGCCTTCATAACAGATGAGATGCCTCAGACCAGCACGGATCTCTAGCTTCATATCTCTGGAGTCTGTTTCTAAGAACACTTCTGTAAAGTGGTCCACGTTATCTACACACACATATACATATGGTGTACATATAGAGATTAATGTAATCTGGCAGCAGCCCTTCAGCCATGCATTTGTGACTTCTACAATATTGATACATGTTTAATAAAACATTCACCGTTGCGTGAAGTGGCATCTATAAATAGATCCATCGTTTGAAGATTTTCTCAACTCTGCTTTTTGAAGCAAAGTAAGGAGCAACGCTTGACTCTGGGCCAAAGGAACTATACATTGTTTTGTTTTTTATTCATTTGACTCATACGGTATTTTCCAAGCTGTTGCTACTGTGGTTACTCTATGAAAAGCTTTGAAGTACAAGTGTACCTTTCAAGTCCTGTTATGTGCTCCATGTGACCAATTCCTCCTGCCTTTCTGGCTGAAGGGGAAAAGCAGCAGCAGGTACTAGTCCTTCGATACTTGTACTTTCAACTGACGTAGTATAAAGGGTGAGGAGCGGGTAGAGGGATGAAGGGACCGGTCAAACAAACACAGGACTTTCACCTGGGAGACATTAGTTTGTGTTTTGTTAGGTAACCTCTAACATAACTAAGTAGTTGTGTTGCTTCAGTAAACCTCACCAAGTACTTTTGCTGCCTAAACCTAATCACGTCCTTGTCTTGCCTAAGTAAACCTATGAAAGTAAACCTACGTTAAAGTTTAGTTTGAAAAGATCTATACATGCAATGAGGAGAGAATCTGAATACTTCTGTTCTACTGAAATACATTATCTGTTGGTTCTTTAAGAGGCCGAAGCTCTCGCTCTAATTACTGCATTACTTTGTTTTGATTACTTCATCAGTTCAAGACTTAACTGATGAAATGACTCATTTAAAGGCCTGTGAATGTGAGATCTCTTCCACGTGTATTGACAGGTTCCTTTTTCCTGGGTGTTCTCTCTTGTATTATTATTGTCTTATGACTGAGCACAACTAACAGCATAATATCAGCATGATTCCGGTAAAAAGGATATGTCTATCTTTATATTTTCTGTGAAAATGTAGAAAAAATTGGCAAACACAATTTCTCTCGAAATTAGAGAGAGCGTGGCAGAAAGAGGTCTACTTGAGCATAAACGGGAGTCCTTCACAGTGATAAGCAGAAGTGTTTCAACCACGACTAACTGGCGCTTAGCCAGCAGTTACAACACTCCAAAGACTCTTGTCACCACATTGCCCAACCAGTAGCCACTTTACCTCGATCACAGCGTCCATCGCTCGGCTCGCCTTGGTCTTTGAGTCTCTCTCTTCTTGTACTCTTTGCCTCTCTTGTTCTCCCTCTGCAATCTCCATCTGATTAAAGCAGAACAGAGAAAATGTCAGCCAAGAGGTCTCCTCCAGGTCAATCAGTATGATAAGTGTGTGCTTGTCTTTCATGAGAGGGCCGACACCAGAGATAAATACTGGTGATAATAACTGTTTCTATTTGTGGGGGACAATGATGACTGGAGATGTCCTCAGTTGACTTTGGGCTTCTCAATGACTACAACATGTAATGTTGACTTCTATTGACTCGCTGACTAGTTAATTGGTTAATTACTGGCTGATTACAAACTGACCAGAGTACAGAGTAAATGACTGGTCACCTATCACAGTGCCAGATGATGTTTTACAAGCTCAGGGGTGTACTGCAGAAACCACCAGTCCCAACACCTGATGAGTAGGTACTTTAGCACTTTACACATTATTCCATAAGTCAATGGGTGTTTGGTTAGATGCCTGAAATAATGTCTGTGGAATACTTAAGCTGAAGAGTTTTTTTTTAACAATTTGTAAATACGTAAAATACGTATAAAGACCACAAAAAAATACGTATAAAAACCACAAAAGCACACGCACACACAGACCGTGGGAGTTGAGTCCGATGGGTCCAACAACCAGCGATCTCTCAGCTGGGAGACGGCTGTTCGATCCCCGTGTGGAACGAGATGTAAGTGTTGATTTATTTTGCGCGTAATTTACGTACGTCAGAAACAGCACTTTCATGGTCATTTTAAACCAAAAAATTATATTTTTCTCAACCTAACTAAGTATAAGAGATTCATGTGAAGACGTAATTTTATTTAGAAAAAGATTGAAATCGATAAGTGTTGCTGAGATTTTTTTTTAGGAAAATGCACAAATGAGGAGTTGTGTAACTTTTTGTGGGTTATCATGAGAACAGACAGAAGAGAAACACAATGTCAAGTCATACGTATGTTTGCACAAATGGAAGAAGTGACAAATAAAACTGACTTTGACTTTGATAAGAACCATTATATGAGGATACGTTGACATTATGTGAGGATACGTTGACATTATATGAGGATACGTTGACATTATATGAGGATACGTTGACATTATGTGAGGATACGTTGACATTATGTGAGGATACGTTGACATTATATGAGGATACGTTGACATTATTTGAGGATACGTTGACATTATATGAGGATACGTTGACACTATATGAGGATACGTTGACATTATATGAGGATACGTTGACACTATATGAGGATACGTTGACATTATATGAGGATACGTTGACATTATGTGAGGATACGTTGACATTATATGAGGATACGTTGACATTATATGAGGATACGTTGACACTATATGAGGATACGTTGACATTATATGAGGATACGTTGACACTATATGAGGATACGTTGACATTATATGAGGATACGTTGACATTATGTGAGGATACGTTGACACTATATGAGGATACGTTGACATTATATGAGGATACGTTGACATTATGTGAGGATACGTTGACATTATATGAGGATACGTTGACATTATATGAGGATACGTTGACATTATGTGAGGATACGTTGACATTATGTGAGGATACGTTGACATTATATGAGGATACGTTGACATTATATGAGGATACGTTGACACTATATGAGGATACGTTGACATTATGTGAGGATACGTTGACACTATATGAGGATACGTTGACATTATATGAGGATACGTTGACACTATATGAGGATACGTTGACATTATGTGAGGATACGTTGACATTATATGAGGATACGTTGACATTATATGAGGATACGTTGACATTATGTGAGGATACGTTGACACTATATGAGGATACGTTGACATTATATGAGGATACGTTGACATTATATGAGGATACGTTGACATTATGTGAGGATACGTTGACATTATGTGAGGATACGTTGACATTATATGAGGATACGTTGACATTATATGAGGATACGTTGACATTATGTGAGGATACGTTGACACTATATGAGGATACGTTGACACTATATGAGGATACGTTGACATTATATGAGGATACGTTGACATTATATGAGGATACGTTGACATTATATGAGGATACGTTGACATTATATGAGGATACGTTGACACTATATGAGGATACGTTGACACTATATGAGGATACGTTGACATTATATGAGGATACGTTGACACTATATGAGGATACGTTGACACTATATGAGGATACGTTGACATTATATGAGGATACGTTGACATTATATGAGGATACGTTGACACTATATGAGGATACGTTGACACTATATGAGGATACGTTGACACTATATGAGGATACGTTGACATTATATGAGGATACGTTGACACTATATGAGGATACGTTGACATTATATGAGGATACGTTGACATTATATGAGGATACGTTGACACTATATGAGGATACGTTGACATTATATGAGGATACGTTGACATTATGTGAGGATACGTTGACATTATATGAGGATACGTTGACATTATATGAGGATACGTTGACACTATATGAGGATACGTTGACATTATATGAGGATACGTTGACATTATGTGAGGATACGTTGACATTATGTGAGGATACGTTGACACTATATGAGGATACGTTGACATTATATGAGGATACGTTGACACTATATGAGGATACGTTGACACTATATGAGGATACGTTGACATTATGTGAGGATACGTTGACATTATATGAGGATACGTTGACATTATATGAGGATACGTTGACACTATATGAGGATACGTTGACATTATATGAGGATACGTTGACACTATATGAGGATACGTTGACATTATATGAGGATACGTTGACATTATGTGAGGATACGTTGACACTATATGAGGATACGTTGACATTATATGAGGATACGTTGACATTATGTGAGGATACGTTGACATTATATGAGGATACGTTGACATTATATGAGGATACGTTGACATTATGTGAGGATACGTTGACATTATGTGAGGATACGTTGACATTATATGAGGATACGTTGACATTATATGAGGATACGTTGACACTATATGAGGATACGTTGACATTATGTGAGGATACGTTGACACTATATGAGGATACGTTGACATTATATGAGGATACGTTGACACTATATGAGGATACGTTGACATTATGTGAGGATACGTTGACATTATATGAGGATACGTTGACATTATATGAGGATACGTTGACATTATGTGAGGATACGTTGACACTATATGAGGATACGTTGACATTATATGAGGATACGTTGACATTATATGAGGATACGTTGACATTATGTGAGGATACGTTGACATTATGTGAGGATACGTTGACATTATATGAGGATACGTTGACATTATATGAGGATACGTTGACATTATGTGAGGATACGTTGACACTATATGAGGATACGTTGACACTATATGAGGATACGTTGACACTATATGAGGATACGTTGACATTATATGAGGATACGTTGACATTATATGAGGATACGTTGACATTATATGAGGATACGTTGACATTATATGAGGATACGTTGACACTATATGAGGATACGTTGACACTATATGAGGATACGTTGACATTATATGAGGATACGTTGACACTATATGAGGATACGTTGACACTATATGAGGATACGTTGACATTATATGAGGATACGTTGACATTATATGAGGATACGTTGACACTATATGAGGATACGTTGACACTATATGAGGATACGTTGACACTATATGAGGATACGTTGACATTATATGAGGATACGTTGACACTATATGAGGATACGTTGACATTATATGAGGATACGTTGACATTATATGAGGATACGTTGACACTATATGAGGATACGTTGACATTATATGAGGATACGTTGACATTATGTGAGGATACGTTGACATTATATGAGGATACGTTGACATTATATGAGGATACGTTGACACTATATGAGGATACGTTGACATTATATGAGGATACGTTGACATTATGTGAGGATACGTTGACATTATGTGAGGATACGTTGACACTATATGAGGATACGTTGACATTATATGAGGATACGTTGACACTATATGAGGATACGTTGACATTATATGAGGATACGTTGACATTATGTGAGGATACGTTGACATTATATGAGGATACGTTGACATTATATGAGGATACGTTGACACTATATGAGGATACGTTGACACTATATGAGGATACGTTGACATTATGTGAGGATACGTTGACATTATATGAGGATACGTTGACATTATATGAGGATACGTTGACACTATATGAGGATACGTTGACACTATATGAGGATACGTTGACACTATATGAGGATACGTTGACATTATATGAGGATACGTTGACATTATGTGAGGATACGTTGACATTATATGAGGATACGTTGACACTATGTGAGGATACGTTGACATTATATGAGGATACGTTGACATTATGTGAGGATACGTTGACATTATGTGAGGATACGTTGACATTATGTGAGGATACGTTGACATTATGTGAGGATACGTTGACATTATATGAGGATACGTTGACATTATGTGAGGATACGTTGACATTATATGAGGATACGTTGACATTATATGAGGATACGTTGACACTATATGAGGATACGTTGACATTATATGAGGATACGTTGACATTATGTGAGGATACGTTGACATTATGTGAGGATACGTTGACATTATATGAGGATACGTTGACATTATGTGAGGATACGTTGACATTATATGAGGATACGTTGACATTATATGAGGATACGTTGACATTATGTGAGGATACGTTGACATTATGTGAGGATACGTTGACATTATGTGAGGATACGTTGACATTATGTGAGGATACGTTGACATTATGTGAGGATACGTTGACATTATATGAGGATACGTTGACATTATATGAGGATACGTTGACACTATATGAGGATACGTTGACACTATATGAGGATACGTTGACATTATGTGAGGATACGTTGACATTATGTGAGGATACGTTGACATTATATGAGGATACGTTGACATTATATGAGGATACGTTGACATTATATGAGGATACGTTGACATTATATGAGGATACGTTGACACTATATGAGGATACGTTGACATTATATGAGGATACGTTGACATTATGTGAGGATACGTTGACATTATATGAGGATACGTTGACATTATATGAGGATACGTTGACACTATATGAGGATACGTTGACACTATATGAGGATACGTTGACATTATATGAGGATACGTTGACATTATATGAGGATACGTTGACACTATATGAGGATACGTTGACACTATATGAGGATACGTTGACATTATATGAGGATACGTTGACATTATATGAGGATACGTTGACACTATATGAGGATACGTTGACACTATATGAGGATACGTTGACATTATATGAGGATACGTTGACATTATATGAGGATACGTTGACACTATATGAGGATACGTTGACACTATATGAGGATACGTTGACATTATATGAGGATACGTTGACATTATATGAGGATACGTTGACACTATATGAGGATACGTTGACATTATATGAGGATACGTTGACATTATATGAGGATACGTTGACACTATATGAGGATACGTTGACATTATATGAGGATACGTTGACATTATGTGAGGATACGTTGACATTATATGAGGATACGTTGACATTATATGAGGATACGTTGACACTATATGAGGATACGTTGACATTATATGAGGATACGTTGACATTATGTGAGGATACGTTGACATTATGTGAGGATACGTTGACACTATATGAGGATACGTTGACATTATATGAGGATACGTTGACACTATATGAGGATACGTTGACATTATATGAGGATACGTTGACATTATGTGAGGATACGTTGACATTATATGAGGATACGTTGACATTATATGAGGATACGTTGACATTATGTGAGGATACGTTGACATTATATGAGGATACGTTGACATTATGTGAGGATACGTTGACATTATATGAGGATACGTTGACATTATGTGAGGATACGTTGACATTATGTGAGGATACGTTGACATTATGTGAGGATACGTTGACATTATGTGAGGATACGTTGACATTATATGAGGATACGTTGACATTATATGAGGATACGTTGACACTATATGAGGATACGTTGACACTATATGAGGATACGTTGACATTATGTGAGGATACGTTGACATTATGTGAGGATACGTTGACATTATATGAGGATACGTTGACATTATATGAGGATACGTTGACATTATATGAGGATACGTTGACATTATATGAGGATACGTTGACACTATATGAGGATACGTTGACATTATATGAGGATACGTTGACATTATGTGAGGATACGTTGACATTATATGAGGATACGTTGACATTATATGAGGATACGTTGACACTATATGAGGATACGTTGACATTATATGAGGATACGTTGACATTATGTGAGGATACGTTGACATTATGTGAGGATACGTTGACATTATATGAGGATACGTTGACATTATGTGAGGATACGTTGACATTATATGAGGATACGTTGACATTATATGAGGATACGTTGACACTATATGAGGATGCGTTGACACTATATGAGGATACGTTGACATTATGTGAGGATACGTTGACATTATGTGAGGATACGTTGACATTATATGAGGATACGTTGACACTATATGAGGATACGTTGACACTATATTAGGATACGTTGACATTATATGAGGATACGTTGACATTATATGAGGATACGTTGACATTATATGAGGATACGTTGACATTATATGAGGATACGTTGACATTATATGAGGATACGTTGACATTATGTGAGGATACGTTGACATTATGTGAGGATACGTTGACATTATATGAGGATACGTTGACATTATTTGAGGATACGTTGACATTATATGAGGATACGTTGACACTATATGAGGATACGTTGACATTATATGAGGATACGTTGACACTATATGAGGATACGTTGACATTATATGAGGATACGTTGACATTATGTGAGGATACGTTGACATTATATGAGGATACGTTGACATTATATGAGGATACGTTGACACTATATGAGGATACGTTGACATTATATGAGGATACGTTGACACTATATGAGGATACGTTGACATTATATGAGGATACGTTGACATTATGTGAGGATACGTTGACACTATATGAGGATACGTTGACATTATATGAGGATACGTTGACATTATGTGAGGATACGTTGACATTATATGAGGATACGTTGACATTATATGAGGATACGTTGACATTATGTGAGGATACGTTGACATTATGTGAGGATACGTTGACATTATATGAGGATACGTTGACATTATATGAGGATACGTTGACACTATATGAGGATACGTTGACATTATGTGAGGATACGTTGACACTATATGAGGATACGTTGACATTATATGAGGATACGTTGACACTATATGAGGATACGTTGACATTATGTGAGGATACGTTGACATTATATGAGGATACGTTGACATTATATGAGGATACGTTGACATTATGTGAGGATACGTTGACACTATATGAGGATACGTTGACATTATATGAGGATACGTTGACATTATATGAGGATACGTTGACATTATGTGAGGATACGTTGACATTATGTGAGGATACGTTGACATTATATGAGGATACGTTGACATTATATGAGGATACGTTGACATTATGTGAGGATACGTTGACACTATATGAGGATACGTTGACACTATATGAGGATACGTTGACACTATATGAGGATACGTTGACATTATATGAGGATACGTTGACATTATATGAGGATACGTTGACATTATATGAGGATACGTTGACATTATATGAGGATACGTTGACACTATATGAGGATACGTTGACACTATATGAGGATACGTTGACATTATATGAGGATACGTTGACACTATATGAGGATACGTTGACACTATATGAGGATACGTTGACATTATATGAGGATACGTTGACATTATATGAGGATACGTTGACACTATATGAGGATACGTTGACACTATATGAGGATACGTTGACATTATATGAGGATACGTTGACATTATATGAGGATACGTTGACACTATATGAGGATACGTTGACATTATATGAGGATACGTTGACATTATATGAGGATACGTTGACACTATATGAGGATACGTTGACATTATATGAGGATACGTTGACATTATGTGAGGATACGTTGACATTATATGAGGATACGTTGACATTATATGAGGATACGTTGACACTATATGAGGATACGTTGACATTATATGAGGATACGTTGACATTATGTGAGGATACGTTGACATTATGTGAGGATACGTTGACACTATATGAGGATACGTTGACATTATATGAGGATACGTTGACACTATATGAGGATACGTTGACATTATATGAGGATACGTTGACATTATGTGAGGATACGTTGACATTATATGAGGATACGTTGACATTATATGAGGATACGTTGACACTATATGAGGATACGTTGACACTATATGAGGATACGTTGACATTATGTGAGGATACGTTGACATTATATGAGGATACGTTGACATTATATGAGGATACGTTGACACTATATGAGGATACGTTGACACTATATGAGGATACGTTGACACTATATGAGGATACGTTGACATTATGTGAGGATACGTTGACATTATATGAGGATACGTTGACACTATGTGAGGATACGTTGACATTATATGAGGATACGTTGACATTATGTGAGGATACGTTGACATTATGTGAGGATACGTTGACATTATGTGAGGATACGTTGACATTATGTGAGGATACGTTGACATTATATGAGGATACGTTGACATTATGTGAGGATACGTTGACATTATATGAGGATACGTTGACATTATATGAGGATACGTTGACACTATATGAGGATACGTTGACATTATATGAGGATACGTTGACATTATGTGAGGATACGTTGACATTATGTGAGGATACGTTGACATTATATGAGGATACGTTGACATTATGTGAGGATACGTTGACATTATATGAGGATACGTTGACATTATATGAGGATACGTTGACATTATGTGAGGATACGTTGACATTATGTGAGGATACGTTGACATTATGTGAGGATACGTTGACATTATGTGAGGATACGTTGACATTATATGAGGATACGTTGACATTATATGAGGATACGTTGACATTATATGAGGATACGTTGACACTATATGAGGATACGTTGACACTATATGAGGATACGTTGACATTATGTGAGGATACGTTGACATTATGTGAGGATACGTTGACATTATATGAGGATACGTTGACATTATGTGAGGATACGTTGACATTATATGAGGATACGTTGACATTATATGAGGATACGTTGACACTATATGAGGATGCGTTGACACTATATGAGGATACGTTGACATTATGTGAGGATACGTTGACATTATGTGAGGATACGTTGACATTATATGAGGATACGTTGACACTATATGAGGATACGTTGACACTATATTAGGATACGTTGACATTATATGAGGATACGTTGACATTGTATGAGGATACGTTGACATTATATGAGGATACGTTGACATTATATGAGGATACGTTGACATTATATGAGGATACGTTGACATTATGTGAGGATACGTTGACATTATGTGAGGATACGTTGACATTATATGAGGATACGTTGACATTATTTGAGGATACGTTGACATTATATGAGGATACGTTGACACTATATGAGGATACGTTGACATTATATGAGGATACGTTGACACTATATGAGGATACGTTGACATTATATGAGGATACGTTGACATTATGTGAGGATACGTTGACATTATATGAGGATACGTTGACATTATATGAGGATACGTTGACACTATATGAGGATACGTTGACATTATATGAGGATACGTTGACACTATATGAGGATACGTTGACATTATATGAGGATACGTTGACATTATGTGAGGATACGTTGACACTATATGAGGATACGTTGACATTATATGAGGATACGTTGACATTATGTGAGGATACGTTGACATTATATGAGGATACGTTGACATTATATGAGGATACGTTGACATTATGTGAGGATACGTTGACATTATGTGAGGATACGTTGACATTATATGAGGATACGTTGACATTATATGAGGATACGTTGACACTATATGAGGATACGTTGACATTATGTGAGGATACGTTGACACTATATGAGGATACGTTGACATTATATGAGGATACGTTGACACTATATGAGGATACGTTGACATTATGTGAGGATACGTTGACATTATATGAGGATACGTTGACATTATATGAGGATACGTTGACATTATGTGAGGATACGTTGACACTATATGAGGATACGTTGACATTATATGAGGATACGTTGACATTATATGAGGATACGTTGACATTATGTGAGGATACGTTGACATTATATGAGGATACGTTGACATTATATGAGGATACGTTGACATTATATGAGGATACGTTGACATTATGTGAGGATACGTTGACACTATATGAGGATACGTTGACACTATATGAGGATACGTTGACACTATATGAGGATACGTTGACATTATATGAGGATACGTTGACATTATATGAGGATACGTTGACATTATATGAGGATACGTTGACATTATATGAGGATACGTTGACACTATATGAGGATACGTTGACACTATATGAGGATACGTTGACATTATATGAGGATACGTTGACACTATATGAGGATACGTTGACACTATATGAGGATACGTTGACATTATATGAGGATACGTTGACATTATATGAGGATACGTTGACACTATATGAGGATACGTTGACACTATATGAGGATACGTTGACATTATATGAGGATACGTTGACATTATATGAGGATACGTTGACACTATATGAGGATACGTTGACATTATATGAGGATACGTTGACATTATATGAGGATACGTTGACACTATATGAGGATACGTTGACATTATATGAGGATACGTTGACATTATGTGAGGATACGTTGACATTATATGAGGATACGTTGACATTATATGAGGATACGTTGACACTATATGAGGATACGTTGACATTATATGAGGATACGTTGACATTATGTGAGGATACGTTGACATTATGTGAGGATACGTTGACACTATATGAGGATACGTTGACATTATATGAGGATACGTTGACACTATATGAGGATACGTTGACATTATATGAGGATACGTTGACATTATGTGAGGATACGTTGACATTATATGAGGATACGTTGACATTATATGAGGATACGTTGACACTATATGAGGATACGTTGACACTATATGAGGATACGTTGACATTATGTGAGGATACGTTGACATTATATGAGGATACGTTGACATTATATGAGGATACGTTGACATTATATGAGGATACGTTGACACTATATGAGGATACGTTGACACTATATGAGGATACGTTGACACTATATGAGGATACGTTGACATTATGTGAGGATACGTTGACATTATATGAGGATACGTTGACACTATGTGAGGATACGTTGACATTATATGAGGATACGTTGACATTATGTGAGGATACGTTGACATTATGTGAGGATACGTTGACATTATGTGAGGATACGTTGACATTATGTGAGGATACGTTGACATTATATGAGGATACGTTGACATTATGTGAGGATACGTTGACATTATATGAGGATACGTTGACATTATATGAGGATACGTTGACACTATATGAGGATACGTTGACATTATATGAGGATACGTTGACATTATGTGAGGATACGTTGACATTATGTGAGGATACGTTGACATTATATGAGGATACGTTGACATTATGTGAGGATACGTTGACATTATATGAGGATACGTTGACATTATATGAGGATACGTTGACATTATGTGAGGATACGTTGACATTATGTGAGGATACGTTGACATTATGTGAGGATACGTTGACATTATGTGAGGATACGTTGACATTATATGAGGATACGTTGACATTATATGAGGATACGTTGACATTATATGAGGATACGTTGACACTATATGAGGATACGTTGACACTATATGAGGATACGTTGACATTATGTGAGGATACGTTGACATTATGTGAGGATACGTTGACATTATATGAGGATACGTTGACATTATATGAGGATACGTTGACATTATATGAGGATACGTTGACATTATATGAGGATACGTTGACACTATATGAGGATACGTTGACATTATATGAGGATACGTTGACATTATGTGAGGATACGTTGACACTATATGAGGATACGTTGACACTATATGAGGATACGTTGACATTATGTGAGGATACGTTGACATTATATGAGGATACGTTGACACTATGTGAGGATACGTTGACATTATATGAGGATACGTTGACATTATGTGAGGATACGTTGACATTATGTGAGGATACGTTGACATTATGTGAGGATACGTTGACATTATGTGAGGATACGTTGACATTATATGAGGATACGTTGACATTATGTGAGGATACGTTGACATTATATGAGGATACGTTGACATTATATGAGGATACGTTGACACTATATGAGGATACGTTGACATTATATGAGGATACGTTGACATTATGTGAGGATACGTTGACATTATGTGAGGATACGTTGACATTATATGAGGATACGTTGACATTATGTGAGGATACGTTGACATTATATGAGGATACGTTGACATTATATGAGGATACGTTGACATTATGTGAGGATACGTTGACATTATGTGAGGATACGTTGACATTATGTGAGGATACGTTGACATTATGTGAGGATACGTTGACATTATATGAGGATACGTTGACATTATATGAGGATACGTTGACATTATATGAGGATACGTTGACACTATATGAGGATACGTTGACACTATATGAGGATACGTTGACATTATATGAGGATACGTTGACACTATATGAGGATACGTTGACATTATATGAGGATACGTTGACATTATGTGAGGATACGTTGACATTATATGAGGATACGTTGACATTATATGAGGATACGTTGACACTATATGAGGATACGTTGACATTATATGAGGATACGTTGACATTATGTGAGGATACGTTGACATTATGTGAGGATACGTTGACATTATATGAGGATACGTTGACATTATGTGAGGATACGTTGACATTATATGAGGATACGTTGACATTATATGAGGATACGTTGACATTATGTGAGGATACGTTGACATTATGTGAGGATACGTTGACATTATGTGAGGATACGTTGACATTATGTGAGGATACGTTGACATTATATGAGGATACGTTGACATTATATGAGGATACGTTGACATTATATGAGGATACGTTGACACTATATGAGGATACGTTGACACTATATGAGGATACGTTGACATTATGTGAGGATACGTTGACATTATGTGAGGATACGTTGACATTATATGAGGATACGTTGACATTATATGAGGATACGTTGACATTATATGAGGATACGTTGACATTATATGAGGATACGTTGACACTATATGAGGATACGTTGACATTATATGAGGATACGTTGACATTATATGAGGATACGTTGACATTATATGAGGATACGTTGACACTATATGAGGATACGTTGACACTATATGAGGATACGTTGACATTATATGAGGATACGTTGACATTATATGAGGATACGTTGACACTATATGAGGATACGTTGACATTATATGAGGATACGTTGACATTATATGAGGATACGTTGACACTATATGAGGATACGTTGACATTATATGAGGATACGTTGACATTATGTGAGGATACGTTGACATTATATGAGGATACGTTGACATTATATGAGGATACGTTGACACTATATGAGGATACGTTGACATTATATGAGGATACGTTGACATTATGTGAGGATACGTTGACATTATGTGAGGATACGTTGACACTATATGAGGATACGTTGACATTATATGAGGATACGTTGACACTATATGAGGATACGTTGACATTATATGAGGATACGTTGACATTATGTGAGGATACGTTGACATTATATGAGGATACGTTGACATTATATGAGGATACGTTGACACTATATGAGGATACGTTGACACTATATGAGGATACGTTGACATTATGTGAGGATACGTTGACATTATATGAGGATACGTTGACATTATATGAGGATACGTTGACACTATATGAGGATACGTTGACACTATATGAGGATACGTTGACACTATATGAGGATACGTTGACATTATATGAGGATACGTTGACATTATGTGAGGATACGTTGACATTATATGAGGATACGTTGACATTATGTGAGGATACGTTGACATTATATGAGGATACGTTGACATTATATGAGGATACGTTGACACTATATGAGGATACGTTGACATTATATGAGGATACGTTGACATTATGTGAGGATACGTTGACATTATGTGAGGATACGTTGACATTATATGAGGATACGTTGACATTATGTGAGGATACGTTGACATTATATGAGGATACGTTGACATTATGTGAGGATACGTTGACATTATGTGAGGATACGTTGACATTATGTGAGGATACGTTGACATTATGTGAGGATACGTTGACATTATATGAGGATACGTTGACATTATATGAGGATACGTTGACACTATATGAGGAGACGTTGACACTATATGAGGATACGTTGACATTATGTGAGGATACGTTGACATTATGTGAGGATACGTTGACATTATATGAGGATACGTTGACATTATATGAGGATACGTTGACATTATATGAGGATACGTTGACATTATATGAGGATACGTTGACACTATATGAGGATACGTTGACATTATATGAGGATACGTTGACATTATGTGAGGATACGTTGACATTATATGAGGATACGTTGACATTATATGAGGATACGTTGACACTATATGAGGATACGTTGACATTATATGAGGATACGTTGACATTATGTGAGGATACGTTGACATTATGTGAGGATACGTTGACATTATATGAGGATACGTTGACATTATGTGAGGATACGTTGACATTATATGAGGATACGTTGACACTATATGAGGATGCGTTGACACTATATGAGGATACGTTGACATTATGTGAGGATACGTTGACATTATGTGAGGATACGTTGACATTATATGAGGATACGTTGACACTATATGAGGATACGTTGACACTATATTAGGATACGTTGACATTATATGAGGATACGTTGACATTGTATGAGGATACGTTGACATTATATGAGGATACGTTGACATTATATGAGGATACGTTGACATTATATGAGGATACGTTGACATTATGTGAGGATACGTTGACATTATGTGAGGATACGTTGACATTATATGAGGATACGTTGACATTATGTGAGGATACGTTGACATTATATGAGGATACGTTGACATTATATGAGGATACGTTGACACTATATGAGGATGCGTTGACACTATATGAGGATACGTTGACATTATGTGAGGATACGTTGACATTATGTGAGGATACGTTGACATTATATGAGGATACGTTGACACTATATGAGGATACGTTGACACTATATTAGGATACGTTGACATTATATGAGGATACGTTGACATTGTATGAGGATACGTTGACATTATATGAGGATACGTTGACATTATATGAGGATACGTTGACATTATATGAGGATACGTTGACATTATATGAGGATACGTTGACATTATATGAGAATACGTGATGTTAAGTCAGATGACTTAACATCACCACCATTAAGCTAAGCACAAGTGATGAGTTCCTCCACAGATGTAGGAGGCGTACATATGGATGTCTGGATGGAGGAGACTGTCTTTATGGTTTATTACTGGCTTGTTTGAAGTATACATTTTAGTTTTAATAAATGTAATGGATACATTTTAAAGAGTTAGAGTGTCTGTTGGAAGCCAACTGTGATCGTGAAGAGAGAAACAGATGAGGAACATAATACCTTCATGTTTTGTAGCATGCACTTGTTTCAGTCCCAGTTTCTGTTTATTTAGTCAGTCAGGAAAGACAAAGCTCCCCTGGAACATTAGTGACAGACAGCCGGCAGACCGTCTGGTGACAGTAACATTATGGTATCTTCCCGCCCTCCTGTCTATCTTTAACGTTGTTATATAAAACCACGGGCTCTACTTTCATATAATGGAAGACAGAGAGGCTCATGGGAGGGTAAATGACGGTAAAGGATATTTTGATAAATGAGAGGTTTGCATTTTGTATTGCAATGAAAAACTGCAACAAAGAACGATGTCTGCGTCTGCCGTGCACATTATGCACATTTAGAATTAAAACGCTTACGTCAGGAGGAATCCTCTTGTGCTTTAGAGTTGAGCAAATTAAATGGAGGAGGGGAAACACTTCCTTTGGGTACAGTTTAATGCAGACGGTCATTATTAACCCTATAAATAATGTCAACCGTAACTCAATGAAGGCCTGCATTATGGCTGTCTGGAAAGACACCTGCACTCTAAATACTAGACTATTACTTTGGGGAAATGGAATGTGGATCAAATAAAGAAACATAAAAGTAGGAAAATGAAGACGAGATGGATCACCCCGACATGAATTAATGAACTTAAAAAGCTGCTGCATGGACAGTATATTTACCATCTCGCAGGGAGAACAATCAATATCCTCACGATGTACAAGAGGAGTGGTGAAAAGAGGGGAAAGAAGAGAAATGGAAATGCAGATTATTAACAAAAACAAGGAGCAAAAGAGAAAAAGTCTTTTCTTCACGAAGAAAGACAGAAACAAGAGGAGGGACAGAGTGATGGATGCAAAAGAGATCAGGCAGTTTAAGAGATGGACACAGGAAAACGAATGAGGAAGAATTACAAAATGTTGATAGCAATGAAGGAGGAGCAGGAGGAGGACATGAGAGGCAGCTGAGGCTTTGAGGAGTCTGATCATTATCCGCCGTCGGCGCATTCTTCTCCTTCACCGAATCAGACGCTTGATCCTCACTTTAATTATATTTAAATTGAAGGGTGCTTCAGAAGCATCCTGCTGCTCCGCTCGCCTCCTTCCACATCACGTCCTGGCCTTACCTCTCCTCCATCCTCCCAGCCCTCTGTGGAGATTATACTTCACTAAGTGCGGCAGAGGGAGGAGGTGGGGTTGGGGTTGTCTTGCTCTTGTCTCTAGTATCTCTTGTGTCCTCGATGCAGCGACATCTGTCCTGCACTGAGTCTCTGCCTGTGAGAGCAGCAGGTAGATGCAGATTGTGGACGTAGAGAGCTCAGACCGGAGAGGGATTTCATTTTATTTTCTCTTTCTCTCTTGCCTACTCTTTGAAAATGGGATTTTTTTTTCTTCTTTGCTCTGCTACGGAATCCAGTTGGACTTCAAAGGGGGTGGGAGCTGTGTGTGTGTGTGTGTGTGTGTGTGTGTGTGTGTGTGTGTGTGTGTGTGTGTGTGTGTGTGTGTGTGTGTGTGTGTGTGTGTGTATGTGATGTGTGTGGACGTAGCTTAAGTGCCCGTGTGTGTTTGCAGGTTCAGGATTTTGAGTTCAAGTGCTTGAGATGCGAGAACGGCTAAGAACACAAGCATAAAAATAAAGAAGATACAACAGCAGCCTTTGGCAGCATCGCATAATCTTGCCGAGGTTGCCAGGTTTGTCATCGGCAGAAACCGAAAGCAACACCCCTGTGCTCACTGACCGCATGTTACAATCACACACAGCACGGAACTCCCCCCTAAAAGTAAAGTTGTCATTTAAAGGGCCGGTGTAGGAAACTAAGATCCAATGTGTTTTCATTTGCTCAGAATCTTGCATCCTGATTCTACAGTAGCCCAGAACGGACAAACCAGAGAGACACTTGCATCGGGTATTTTGGTCCGACGTATAAGCACCAAATTGTAACCGACTGAGTTGTTTGTCTTGACATTTTCCAACTTGGAAAACTTCAAGGTTTTCTTTTTTTTTTGCCGACTTTGTGATGCGCTGCTCTTAGTAATTACTGCTATCGAGTGCGCCGCTGTATGTGTTTAATCAATCAATCAATGGAGCTGCTGAGCTGAACCAGACACATGCCGATGCTTTTCATCTCGCTGAAGCCGCTTGAAGCAAACGTCTGTGGTTGACTTGATCGATGACGGCGATGCTGAAGTGGCCTTGGCGAGGGGATTTAAGTGGCACTGCACCTGAAGCCTAAAGTTGCTGCGAGGAACTTTTAACTGTTAACAGTCACGATGTCACACTGACCTGCATAAGGCAATTATATTTGTATAGTTATTCCTAATGCGGTGCCACTGGGTCGGAATTGACGCAGAACCAGATGATAAGAGCCGTATGGTTTGGGGACCCGGAGTGAGAAGGGGGGCACGGGAGAACCAGAACCCGGATGCCAGACCCCGCTGCAGTAAAACAAGAGAACCCGGACTGCCAGACCCCGCTGCAGTAAAACAAGAGAACCCGGACTGCCAGACCCCGCTGCAGTAAAACAAGAGAACCCGGATGCCAGACCCCGCTGCAGTAAAACAAGAGAACCCGGACTGCCAGACCCCGCTGCAGTAAAACAAGAGGTTCTCTGAAGGGAATGCGGCGCTTGTGTATCAGATGTGGATCTGGCACGCGAGGAGACGACTCAAAAGATTGTTTTCCAGCATCTATTTACTCCTGCAGAAGACAATATAACACAGCTGAAATCTCTCTCTCTCTCTCTCTCTCTCTCTCTCTCTCTCTCCACACAACTTACCCTCAGGAATGCAGGTGAGACGTCACTTCAGCAGGAAATATTAATACAACAAATACTGCAAAATAAAAATAACTCAAGATAAAAACATTCTAATATTACAAATTGGAAATAAGAAATGATAAAGTGCATTTTGAACTGTTACAATTGGAAAACACTACTGCCTCTGTCCACAGGAGGCGCCAGTACCAACACAAGATTAAAGTTGCGCAGAGTAGTTTTTATGAGCTAAAATATATATCTTTTTTTCTCTTTGGATATATTTATGCTAAGCTAGGCTTAACCTACAGAGAGCAAATGTATTCTTCTCTCCTCCTTCACTTCACTTCAGGTCGGTCTTCCAGCATTTCTAAATGTGCAGACGTTTTCAAGGTGAATGTAAAAGCTTGGACACACACACACACACACACACACACACACACACACACACACACACACGTGGTGTACGCGCATATGTGGCGCCTTTGTGACGAGGCGGCTATAATTGGATTCCACGGTCTCTGCGGTGCTGAGAATTGATTGGCGACAGAGAGACAAAGACTGAAGGATGAAAGTGTCGTTGTGTGTTGATGGGGTCAGAAAACCTCTTCACACACGGTGATGCGCGCGGGCACAGACACACCTCACACACACACACACACACACACACACACACACACACACACACACACACACACACACACACACACAGGTTAGCGGCGGCAGTAATGTTATTCCATTACCACAAACCATGGCCATATGGTTATTACGGGTTGTAATCAACTGGAGGTTCGCATGACGATGAGTGCTTGAGGTCAAACGTGTGCCATGATACTCAACCACACACACACACACACACGCACACACACACACACACACACACACACACACACACACACACACACACACACATGGATATTCTAGAATCAGAGACCAAAAGGGATCCATCATTTCTCTTTTAAATCCATATTTTATGTTTTTTCACATCTGCTTTTCTGGCACGGCAACAGAGAATTGTGTGTTGTCAAACACGGACACATATTTCCACATTATCCTGTGCGTTCTGTGTGTCTGAGCGCACAAGAAAACGCACTCAGGGATACAAGGACTGCAGACGGTGTGGCTCTCTTTAAAAGCCTCAGAATGAAGTGGAAGGCCTCGCTGTTCAACACACACAGTACTTTTTTATGGCCTTAAGCCGCTCATCACCCATTTACCAACACAAGTGACGCACACACACACACACACACACACACACACACACACACACACACACACACACACACACACACACACACACACACACACACACACACACACACACAGGTTTAATATTAAATGCCGTGTGGAATCACTCTTTGTATTCACAGTTGGCTTGTGAAAGACAAAACCCCTCTTTGTCAGAGTGATTGAATCATTCCCGGCTGTGGGCCTTTCGTGTCTCCTCGTGAGGACCGACTTGTGGAGGCATTTAAAGGACATTGTGCACAGACCTCACCACCATGTGAGACGCAAGACCCGTGTGAGCTTTTGGTCAGATGTGTAAATATTAGTATACATGTTGCTGGCTAAGAGTAAATAAAGATTGAAACACAGAAAAAATAGAAGTTTCAGGTCCGCCTAAAAAAAAAAAAAAAAGCACTTTCGGGATGATTATCTCCTTGAAATGATGCTTCACTAAGAAGAAGGAGAAGAAGCCCTGAAACTCTCCCACATCATAGCACAATATGGGAACAGTCTCTCTGCACTGTTTTCACTTGAAAAAGTGAAGCAGAACAAAGTCAGAGAGGTAAAGTACAGAGAGAACTCAGGCAAGGTTTCGGCACATTTGCGCATATTTTCGCGCATCTGTGACATTTGAATTTTTTCATGTAGCAAACCTTATATTTCACTTGTATATGACTTATGGTGTTCAATAAACTTGTATTAGTGGGGATTTACTGAGGGAAATGCATTTTTTCTTTTATTTGCTATTTTCTCAAAATATTTTCAAAATTTGCTGACTCAGCGATTTATGTTGCTGTTCTTTGGTTCATATCTCGGTGATGCTTTGCAGCAGAGGGATTTGGTTAATTTGTGTGGAATTGTCTTGCTTTTTGCCATTTGGTTCCTTCTGATAGCACCAAGCTACGGGATGCTAGTTCCGGAAACATGCAAAATTATAACTATTTTATTTTAATAATTATTTTAGCTGGTGTTTGAGTTGTGTGGAAATGGCTGACTAATTATTGTAGCCCAGGTTTTCTTGTTTAATTTGATGTGTAGCATCAATATATTTGTTTATGATTATTGTAATTTTATACGCAGTTTAACTAAAATATCTAAAAAAGGACCTATATAGGTTCATTCAAGGCTTAAAGTTATTTAATGTAGGACACGAACTCCGGTCTCCTGGGTGATTGTCCCTTGTTTTTACTTCCTTCTTCACTCCTGCCATAACTATGACGACGTAGCGCGTCATCATGTCGGGCCACTCCCCAAGCCTCCTTGTGGACGTAGAAGTGGGCGAGGCCCGTGTCGACTCGTGGTCTGTGGACTACGGCTGTGAAGCCTTGAGTTCAGCAATCTGGCCGTCACCATCTTGGTTTCTGCAACCGGAAGAGACAGCAGAGAGCTAAGAAAAACCAAACCCTGAGCAAGACAAGTTTGAGGGAACTCGAATGTTCGTAGGATATCCTCGTAACCTCATACGAAGCATGAGGCTACGTCGAGAAAAATAATAATAATTACTACGGCTGCTTTACGGGTTTTAAAAAGCAGCTTGTTATATTTTTTCCTCCAGCCGTACTCCTCCTCACAGCGGTTTACTAGATTAGTTCAGATAAGGCTTGTAGTTGAAAAGAGGACAAAAATCATGTGAAGCTTCTCTCTGCAGTGCTGACATTCAAACACACTCGGTACACTGTAAGCAGTGTGTGTGTGTGTGTGTGTGTGTGTGTGTGTGTGTGTGTGTGTGTGTGTGTGTGTGTGTGTGTGTGTGTGAGAGAGAGAGAGAGGCTGATACACAGGCTGAACAAAGCTGCAGTGATACAGAGAGGAGGAGAGTTTGTCGCTCTCAGCTTATCTCGCCGCAGAGCGCTGCACCTGCTGCGGTTGCCAGGTTGCAAGCGAGGTTCACAAGCCGGGCAGAGTTTCCATGTTGGAGTGATTTTAAGCAGAGGAGGTGGAGTGGATTTTTGAAGGCAGCACAGTGGAAAGAAATCCCGTTGCCATGTCAAGCTCTTCACATGTGAAGTGCTTCGGTTTGATGCAGGGCACGAGTTGCCAGGTTGGAGTGAGTTTTAAGCCGGTGGAGAGGAGGCCTGTGGAGGCAGATGCAGACGGGATATATTTAACAAGCGCAGAGATTAATGTGGAATGGGGTAATTTTAGAGGCTAAGGCCGTGTAGCATGTGTGAAGCGCACTCTGACAAGGTTGCCATGTTTGCGATGATGTTAATCCAGTGGAAAGGTTACGTTTAGAGGATGTTATACCAGCAAAAGCAGGTGGGGGCGTTTTGTGGAGGTAGATATTAGTTGCCAGGCCTCTGATGGCTGGGTTGCCAGGTTTGAAGGTAATCAGAGTTTTCAAGGCTGAAGCATTTTGAAGAGAGAATAAATAGTTTGACTCAGTTGAAGTAGGATGGGAAAGGACTCGGCTGGCAATTTTGAGTGAATTTTCTTAGTTGTTTTTATTTTATAACGGCATGAAAAGTGCCAGAATGTATGGAGAAGTGATGGAAGCATGACAATAGGTCAGAACGGTTGACATTAGGAGAAAAGCTACAGCAGGACAGTCAAACTGCACTGGTTTTGGTGTGTTGATGATGGATGATGTGCTGTCAGAATTTTCGGGGCAGAGTAATTTTATCTTGTACAAAGGACAAAATGTGCGCGTCATTTTTGTCTTTCCGTTTGTTTCCCCCTCAGTGTGCTATGTACAGGGGCCGCTCTGTTCTCGGCCCTGGTCACACGCCTCCGGGTCCTCTGGAGACATATTATAATGAGCTCCACTTCCTCGTGGAAACAGTACAAGCTGAGATGCGCCCACAGTGTCTTTTTGAAAAGTTCCTGGCTTTGCGGTGCCTCGCCCGCTTACAAGGGCCACACTGGGGAGGACAAACCAGGTCAACTTTGTCTCCACCCGGTGAGGACATGAAAAGGAGGAAAGGAGGACGATGATGGTGGAAAGGTACATGTGTGCCTTGTCATACTAATAAAAGATCTGTCAGTGACGTGTTGTTAATATCCAACCAGCAGGGTGACGCACCAGGGTTTAAATACATACATATTTAGACTGGTAATTAATGCTACCCTCCAGTCAGTCTGCCGCAGGCAGACTGACTGGAGGGTAGCATTAACCCTAACCCTTTATTAACCCTAACCCTTTATTAACCCTAACCCTTCATTAACCCTAACCCTTTCTTAACCATTAACCCTAACCCTTCTCTTTCCTTCGGGGTTTGGTGCATTCTACACTTCTGCCTGAAAGTACAGCAGCTCTTGTGTTCATCTCAGGCCAAGTAGCTATTTGATCAAGGACCAGTGGAGAGAGGGGCCCTGGGTGGGTTTATAAGGTGGGGGAGATGAAGACCCCACAAAGAGGGTCATGTTTTGGGATTTGGCTCAAATCAACGATGAGGCTGTGTAATTCTGTTGGCGAAGGAGAGCACCCAAAGGCCGGAAGAATTCTGAAGAAATATGAAAGATGGTTGATTGAGCAGTGACGTGATGGAGCCGGGTCAGCAGGTCAAACGTGTGCTATTTCAAGACTTTCGGGGGTTCTGCTTCAGGAAGCGTATTCGTATCGAGACAGGACGCGGAGGAGGCGGAGCAAAGTTTGGATTGATGGACGGGGAATCACGTGTTTCAGGCTTTGATGATTCAGCCACTGGGAGAAGGGTTTCGGGCAGAGGACACGTTTTGCCGTGTGGTCGTGAAGCCTCGCTGCAGCCAGAGTCCTCCCCCCGCTCATCACGATGTCGTGTTCATTGTTCTGGTTTCAATAATGTCTGTCGGGGAATGTAATGTTGGGGAAGACATCATTATTGGTGTGAAGCAGAGGAGGTGGAGACTCATGCTGCGTTCAAGACGACTCGGAGCTCAGAATTGTCCCAAAGGAGACTTCAGACTTCCAAGCGTCCCAAGAGCACAACTGCAACTTTCTAACAGAGAGACCATCTGACCCAGAGGGACTGATGTTCCTTTGGCAAGTGTTCCACGCAAGTTTTACTCCTCAACATTTACAGACCACCTAAATACTGTGCCACCTTCTTTGATGAGTTTACTGAACTGCTGTCTATAATCTGTATTGATTTTGATTGTGTTGTCATTGTTGGTGATTTTAATATCCATGTTGATAATCCCCAGGGTCTATAGAGCTATGTGGTGTCCTTGATAACTATGATCTGACTCAGCATGTAACATGAGTGAATGTAACATGCAGGTGGCGAAAAACTAATCTCCAGGTTCACTGTGGTATCTATAAAGAGAGACTTCACAATTATAATTTGGAACTTAGAAATGCAAGACAGGCCTTCTTCTCTGACATCATAACCAAAAACAAAAACAATACACGCGCCTTATTTGCTTCCGTGGACAGGCTAACAAACCCTCCGGTGTCGGTAACGGATACGCTCCAATCCACCTGGACATGCAATCAATCTGACTCCTATTTTGCTGATAAAATTCAGAGGATTAGACAAGCAGTCGGTGGCTCCACACCAACCACAGGATATGTGTTGTCCCCATCTTTAAATAGCATCCATTCAAATATCATGACACAATTTCACTCAATTAACCAAAGAAGCCTAGAAGACATTATACAACATCTGAACACATCCTCCTGCTGCTTGGATATTCTACCAACACACTTTTAAAAAAATATTTCACACTGCATGACCCCTGATCTTTTACAAATTGTAAACACATCCCTTCTCTCAGGTGTCTTCCCACAAGCCCTAAAAACTGCAGTTATTAAACCACTTCTAAAGAAGGCTAGTGTAGACCCCGAAATATTGAAAAACTATAGACCAATATCAAACCTCCCATTCTTAAGTAAAATAATGGAAAAAGTGGTTTTTCAACAGCTGAACAACTTCTTGGCTGAAAATAACAGTTTCGATGTCTTCCAGTCCGGCGGTACTCAGTAGTCAGGACCATGGCGAAAAGAAAGGCGCCCCAGAAAAAGGTCTCCCTAACGTTCAAACATGAGTGGCTAGATGAAATAGTTCAAACTGACACAGGTAGGATGAAACTTTCAGACATATTTAAATATGAAGAATATGAAGTTATTAAATTGTTTATATGGGCTACCTTTAGGAAAAATGACACCATGTCAATTTAATAGGCCTATAATTATTGTTAAGCACTGCATGAGCATTTTTCTTTCAATGAAGTTCCACTTAAATGTTGTACCTGCTGAGAAATGACTAAACACCTTTGATACTTTTATTTTTATATATATATCATTAGCAGTCGTAACCTTCCCTTATTGAAGTTCAACAAAGATCCTTTAAGTTCAACTAAACTGACTGGTAAAACACCATCATTAAAATGTTCCCAAAGTCCAGCCATTATCAAGGACATTGAATAAATATCAACCTTGTATACATATTGATGCATTTGCTGTCATCTCTTTGAATCCCCTATGGCTAACGCAGGCTTGTGGTCATTTTCGGCAGGTTGCGTGGTTGAGAATTGCTCACAGTGCTGAAATGTGCGCTCAGAAAAAAAAAGTTTTGCTCAGTGCTGAAAAAAATTAGAGGGAACATTGGTCCCAAGGACGAACGATTGAAAGTCAGCGCTCAGCTTCAATCACTGATGTTAAAAACCTCAAACCAAGCTAGAAATCTAGGTGTAGTTATGGATTCAGACCTCAACCTGAACAGCCATATCAAGACAATTACAAAATCAGTTGACTACTGTAACGGTGTGTTCACAGGCCATTTATCTTCAGTAGACTTGACTACTGTAACGGTGTGTTCACAGGTCATTTATCTTCAGGAGACTTGACTACTGTAACGGTGTGTTCACAGGTCATTTATCTTCAGGAGACTTGACTACTGTAACGGTGTGTTCACAGGTCATTTATCTTCAGTAGACTTGACTACTGTAACGGTGTGTTCACAGGTCATTTATCTTCAGTAGACTTGACTACTGTAACGGTGTGTTCACAGGTCATTTATCTTCAGTAGACTAGACTACTGTAACGGTGTGTTCACAGGTCATTTATCTTCAGTAGACTTGACTACTGTAACGGTGTGTTCACAGGTCATTTATCTTCAGGAGACTTGACTACTGTAACGGTGTGTTCACAGGCCTCTGTAAAAAGTCAATCAGGAAGCTGCAGCTGATTCAGAACGCTGCAGCTGGAGTCCTCACTAAGACCAGGAAAGTGGATCACATCACTCCAGTTCTGAGGTCTTTGCTCTGGCTCCCTGTCAAACAAAGAATTGACTTTAAAATCCTGCTGCTGGTTTATAAAGCACTGAATGGTTTAGGGCCTAAGTATGTTTGTCATCTGCTGCTACCTTATGAATCACTCCGACCCCTCAGGTCGTCTGGGACGGGTCTACTTTCTGTTCCAAGAGTCAGAACTAAACATGGAGAAGCAGCGTTCATCTTCAGATACTCTCAGCTGCAGAAGGAGGTTATCTCCTTTAGGAGGAGGCATTCACACAGCGGGGAGCCGCGAGGTTAGACTGTTGTAACTTTGACATCAGAGATATTTGCCGTCAGACAAAAGGGGCAATAAGGAACAGAAAAAGGGGCATTTGGAGCATGTTGCCAGGTTAGATTGATATCTATCTGGTTAGGTTGACAAAAGAGAAAGACACAAACAGACAGAGGGAGCAGAGCGGAGCTTTTATCCACTTCGGGTTCTGTTGAATTCAGAGGAGGGTTGCTGGGCGCAGCATTGAGGCGTCAGCACTGTGGGAAGTTGATGTAAAAACAAGAGATATGAAAATCACTATCCACTATCTGCTTTGCTTCTTTTTTTTTTAAACGTTGCCAAGTTGGACTTAAAACATCTCTACTAGTAGACTTGTGAAGCCGAGTGTGTTCCATCAGCAGAAGTCGAGAGAGACAGAGGGTTGTTTTTAACTCAACATCTAAAGAGTGCTTATAAACTATTTGATTTGTCACATGGTCACTAGAGCCCGACAGACACCGGATTTTTGAGGCCTGTATTTTGAAATTTAGCTTTATCAAAAGATTGTTCTGTACATATTCTTTACATTAACTTTTTCCCTTGGACTTTAGCATGTCCGGTTCCTGGAAGTGAACTCTGCAGCAGACGCCTCCAAGTCAGAGGTTTGAGCTCAAAGTAAAAGCATCAGGACCATTTAAAGTTGATCGTTGTGACCAGAACAGTCACTGACTTATTTAGGTTATTTAGATTCTCATTTCGCCATGACGCTAATCCAAATCATATTCCAGTCATTACAACCAGACTCATGCTGTACAACCAGAACAAGCCCACAGAACATCATCTTGAATTTTAATGAAGCTTTCCAAAGATACCAAATATGTCAGGCTCGGAGTCTTGACTTTAAATATTTCAGTGTGAGCATCAGAATGTAAGTCTTACTTTCTCACAGTGTGGAATACATGTATTTGCCACCTTTGTGTGACAGATGAGCAGCATGAAAGATGTCAGTGTGTCCTAGGTTAAACTTCACTTTTTAAGTGTGACTGATTTCAGTGCTTCAAAATAAAAGCTTTTAAATAACAAAATTATTCGGGACATTGGTTGTGAGAAATGTATAGGAAAATTATGTTAATCACCGAATTAGCAGAACTTTGTTAGAAGCAATTCTACATCAAAACAAGCCTACTAATGCTGCTTGTAGGAAGAGGAAACAGCAAAAGTGGCAGAACACTTTCATTGTGAAGATTTTATAGGAAATCGAATGTAACCATCGTTTTACTGCCGCTCCTCTGAACAATCAGTGCCGATCACTATTGTATCAGACGGGAGTGGACACACACATGCGGACACACACATGCGGACACACACATGCGGACACAGCTGAGCTCCAATTTGGCAAATCCGATCACAAAAGTCACATTGTGTAACCACGTATGAGACTCATCTGAAGCCTAAAGTTTCTTCACGAGGTTCAATATGACGTGTTACGAAGTTCTCCATGCGGACCTTATTCCTTTACGTCCCATTTAACGTTTCGGGCTACAACTCTTGCGCAACAGTAAGTTAGTGCTATCATTGAACTGCTGCCCGGATTTGGAGCATCAACTGGAAGCAAGTGTCGGGATCAGACACAAGTTCACTGTGAGAAGAGCTCCAAAGTGGAGATGAAAGTCAGCACCAGCAGAAGGCAATTTCCGTTTCCTTTGTAGTTTATAAAAAATGTCCGCATGAGCCAGAACGCTGCATGCTCAACACCTCGACACATTTTGCAGCAGAAAAGACTGCGGGTTCACACGAGACACCTTGCATCCTTCACATCTGATCATGTGTGGCTTCCAATCAAGAACGCTGGACAGCAGCCAGAGGAAGCAGCTTCCATCAGGAGCAGATCTAATGGCTGACGCATGGGAGAAATCACCGACTCACATCACCGACAAACCGCTTCCCATTTAGGAATGTAAACAAATGACACATTGCATGTTATCCCAGCGAGACAAATAGTCAATAGTTGAGCGTTCTTTAGGTATAGACATGCATTGGGACAGCATTTAGTAAAGTATTTATACAGTACAGTATAATAGAGTATTTTCACAATGCAACAAGTAAGACGACGATTCTTGTCATATTTCTTTTGCACATTTCTTTAATTGGTTTCTTCCCGTTCTGGAAGTGCTAAAGATCAGCGAAGTACTGACTCCAACATTTGACACTTCCAGCTGAAGTTTCTGATAGCTGAAACTTTTTCTTTCCGTGTTTTCACACTCTGCTATCGCTGCAGGAAATATCTGGATGTGACAGCCAGTTTGCTGTTTTTGGCGAGGTACCCACGGGAAACAGAAAAAACTCCTCACAACTGTGCAGACTCAGGAACGCAAATTACAAAGCCCATTACTGTTTCTATTGGAGTTTTAGAGCGGTCGACTCCTGTAATGGCCGCAGAGTCCCGAGGGACCGGTAGAAAAAGGGGGACAGTGGACTAGGCAGAATGTGGAGCCCAGTGCAGCACTGCCAAGCCTGATTTGAGTCGGGGCAGCAGGAGGACTGCCAGCATCTTTTTACAGAAGTGCTGACTGTTCCCCACCAGAAAATGTGCTTGGAAACCCAGAACATTTCCTGCTATCACCTATTTAGTCTTTTTCCACTCATTTCATAATTGTGGCAACACAGTTTAGGAAGTGCCAAACTCATCCCCCACTCGTCTCTGTGGGAGACTGAATGTTGGGTCTCTCAGTGGGGACGACTGAAGGCTGACTGACAGGGAAAGACATCGGCGATGTTGAGGCAAAGTAGAGAAAGTGGAGGCGGTGGTGTTGCTCCCAAAAGGTTCCCAGCTTGGCTCTGTCGGGTTCCTCCGTGTTCTACCGTCAGAGATAACAGTCGTGTGGATCCCCGGCGGCCTTCAGACAAGGTCAACATTTTACCTGCAAATTGTGTGCAATCAGCTGGGCCCAGCGAGGCTGCCGGGTGTTGGCAGCACCTCCAGTAGTGCACCGCTGGAAGGTGAGTCAGTCGGTCCGTCAATTCAAATGCCGTCTGCCGCTCGCTTTCAGGGTCGCTGCATGGTCACACATCAAAAGCAATTATTTGTATGGGGTTAACATTTACAAAATACCAAATGCAATCCAGAATTAAATTATCAAACGTGTACTCGACTTATTGTGTCATGGCATAAATTTGTCCCTATGTTTGATGACATTTTTTTTTTCTTCTGTAAAACCGAAAGAGGAAATGGATCAGAATCATGTCGTAAATTTGTATCTACAACCAAAACATAGTCAGACACTCTGATTAAACTTCCTGTTTGAAAATCTGAAAAATAAATCAACAATTTATCAGCCATTGATTTCCAAGAACAACACTGAAAGTAGATTTGCAAACTAGAGAACTGTCTGTGTTTACGTGACCTTTTAACCCCCGATATTCCATGGTGCGCCTCCAGTTACAGCTAAAAACAATCATTTCATTAATGAAGCAGTTGGAACAACTGGCAATTAACATGGCGACCATTTAGATAATTGATTAATCTGTTTAATTTTAGCTGAAGCTAATTCAATTTCTTGAGGCTATAGTGGAACTTTTTTTTTTGCTGTTGTCTGGTTGCCGCGTTTTATACTCTACCAACCGTGGTGACTATTCTACAGAGAAAGGATCTCGCTCAAAAAGCAGGAAATTTCACCCAGTTATGCTTATCGAATGAAGTAATGCTTTTCATCTGAGTGATCTCCAGTGATTTCAGCAAGTAGAAAAAATAAGGTGTTAAATTAAATAAGACACAGCTGTCCCGACTGCATGATTTAGATTTGTTCTTAGTTACTTATAACTGTTACTAGTTAATGTTGGGTACTCAAGTTAAATCGCTTTAATAAGCAGATTCAATACTGGATTCAGATTGACATTGCCCTGAATGAGGACATGTGTGGTGGTACCGGTCTGGTGGTCTGTCTGGCCTGTTCATCAATGAACACTCTGTGGCATTTCTCTCAGGATCTGTTCTTCAGTAACACATCGGCTGAAGCTCATTGGCTGCAGCTTGACACTGATTGATTAATGGGTGGCGGCTGCTAAACTCTGAGCTCTGTCACTCTGTCATTGAGGAGGCGTGGTGCCTCTTTGTGTTACCCATAATGCTTTCTTTCTTGAAGTCAGTCATTTTCTTTCTGTATTTCTTATTTTATCTCAGTCCGTTCCTGTCCCCTCCTCTCTTCCTTGGAGGTGGACGTCACGTTACCGGCCAAGTTGCCATGTGGCCGCTCTGCCATCCTCTCTCCCTCTCTCCTTCCACTCTCCCCCTCTCTCCCCCTCTCTCCCCCTCTCTCCCTATCTCCCTCCTCTCTGTCGTCTCGACCTCTCCATCACCGCTCATCCATTCCTCTTGGTCTCTTTTTGCAGGGGATCTTGGCAGACTTTGACGGACAGCTGGCTGAGCCAATGACAAACGCAGAGGGCCTTTACGGAGCGTCTGCAGGGTCCTCCGTTTAAACCTGCGTGGGCGTGCGCACCACGAGCACGTGGACCCGGATGAATGCCAGCACCGCCTCGTGCCCCGTGAGACGAGGACGGCCCCCTTCCCTGTGAGAGAGGTAGGCTGCTGCCAGTGACTGCGGCTCTTAGCCAAGCTTTCGTTTTTTTTATGAATCAATTAGCAGCCATTTTCCTCTTCTGCTTCCTAGTTTTGATTGGCTGAGCTGCTGGTGGAGGTGATGGAAGAAGCAAGCCATGTGTAGTTGTACATATCTACTGGCTAGTAGTTGTTCCGATAGTTCTGAAAATAGTTGTTCTGATAGTAGTTGTTCTGATAGTTCTGGTAGTTGCTGTGTCTCGATAATGGTGTCGTCTCAAAGTGACCATTGTTACATTAAGAAGTCTGAAGCCGACATGAGTGCCGTTGTAGTCGAGTCTTCTCTGCTTACTTGCTGTTTAGTGCTCCATCTACTTTTGTGTCTAATCTGTCAGGTTTCCATGGACTTCAGGTCCAGGTTGGCAGATCCGGATATGTGGAATGCATTTTAGGAATGAAGAGGGATTTGGCCTTTGAGTTCGACCCACTGGACTCACCAGTGCTTTACCAGTAACCACGGGGGTGAATAAAGAGGAACCGATCTTATTGGCTGTTGTAGGATTGTGACACTGCTGTTGTCAGATGTCTCCTGATGGATTATGGTTATACTTCCATAGTTTGCTCTGTTGTATATTAAAACTAACAATTTCAGTGTTTCCAGTCTATTTTAATTGATTTTTCCGCACCTACAGCACTTTGGTCATTTGCCATGTAAATCACTTTCCTCTTTATAATGATTCTCTCCCGGAGAGAAATACAACTATGAAACAAACAGACACACATCAAATGGATGTAATATAGTTGTGCAGTGACACTGTGTTAAGATGATCTGCTCTGTTTATTTTCCCTCAACGGATCTGTGAGCTGCTGTTATATTTCACCCACAAGGTGATATAAGTCAATGAAACACTGCAGACACTTCTGCTGTGTTTCTTACCTCCAGTTACCTCCAGTGGAAAAATCATCCCCAAAACAAGCATTATACCCAGTTTGACGTCGCCGCTCTCTTGCAAGATAAATCACACATTTCTGAATGAGTTGCTGACGTAAAAAACAGAAAATAAGATTTGAACGGCGTATTTAAAGGTTAACCGGCATAAATCTACTGCGGGTCTGATGGGCTTCGGCGGCCCGAGGGGTAACTCGCTGACGACTATTACACAAACTCATAAAAGAAGAAGAAAACATTTGCAACCGCTCACAATTAGAGAGAGAGAGAGTGTGTGTGTGTGTGTGTGTGTGTGTGTGTGTGTGTGTGTGTGTATGGGTGTATGGGTGCGTGTAAGAGACAGTGGCTTAGGCTAATGCGGCGTTAATAGCCACATTAGTTCCTAGCTCCGACTAAATCGTTTGAAGAAACGCCGACTAGAAAATAGGTCCATTAGGTAGCTCTAGATCTCATAACACACACAAACACACACAAACACACACACACACACACACACACACACACTGAAATGAGATCCTGAGACAGAACAAAGCTGCATGAAACCGACACACTTTGTTTTCTCCTTTATTTATCTTGCAAATCACACAGCACGCACACACGTGGACTCCTAATTTGCCTCTATTTTGTTCAGACTTTACACACACACACACACACACACACACACACACACACACACACACACACACACACACACACACACACACACAAAGAGAGCGTCCTGTCGTCTGCAACTCTGTGCCACTGAAGACTTCTCTATCAGAGCGGGGCCCCTGTGGTAATGGCAGGTGTTGGCCTTCGAGTCCCGAAATGGAAAGTAATAATGAGATGAACACGGTCACAAGCAGAGTAACGACAAGTACAGACGCAGGACGAGAGCGCCGATGACGAGGGACGAGGTCTGACCTTCCCATTCATTCAGGGACTTCCTGGACTCTGCAGCACACTTTTCTCTGGATACAAGTGTCTGCCAAATGAATGTGTAGTGACTGATCTCCGTCTAGTCGTCACTCGGCTGGGCGCGGGAGAAGTCCTGTTTCTTACTCGCTTGATTCAGAGTCCAGGCCGTTTGTATCTTTGGGTGATGTTCCCATTTAATTATATTCGCAGGTTTATACAATTTGTACAATTCTTGGTCTCCTGTGTTGTTTGCGGTAAAAACCGTGTGATCTCCCCGTACCCATGCATAATTACCCACCTGGCCGTTTCACCTGTGCGCCCATATATAACCTACCATAGTAAAATGCACACTACCAAAATAAAATACACAGACATAACTAATGTCTCCTACACACTGGCCCCTAATTGGGAAGGTATGCACAATTACACTAATCTAAAAGGAGTCATAAATACACAAAACATGTCTGATTTTGTTTCTTCTTCAGGTGCTATCAACGCGCGACTCAATGTTAGGTCATGACCTTTACACTGCTTCTTGAAGAAGAAAAATCTTGGATATCGGCCGCTCCAACTGTCCTGTCTTTGTCTTTAACTGTACTACACGTACAAGTCCCTTTTATTTTTGTGTATGTCTTGGTCACTCTTCCCATGACCCATGATCCACAGGGAGCAGTTGGATCCACGACAATGACAATGTCCCCGATACGAAACTTCTCCACGGCTTTGTCCACTTTTGTCGTTCCTGCAGTAGCGGCAAGTACTCTCTTGTCCATCTTTTCCAGAACAGGTCTGCCAGGTACTGAACCTGTCTCCATCGCCTCCTGATGTAAAGATCATTTTCTTAAAAACCCCAGGGCAATAATAGGTTTCCCTTTGAGCAAAAGGATATGATTTGGAGTGAGAGCTTCCAAGTCATTGGCGTCGTCAGAAACCTTGGTTATGGGGCGGTCATTGAGAATGGCCTCTACTTCACACAGGACTCTATGTCTGAGCTTTCTCATTTCCTTTTCTACTTGTGTGGATGAGCCGGCAACAGCCAAAGAAGCAATGACTTCATTCCTCCTTCTCCTTAGATCTAGAAGAATAGTTTTGAGCCTAAGGAACCAAGCAACTAAGATCTTTAGTTTAGCCCAGTCGGAAAAGTAGTTCATGAGCTCGGTGGTTGCACCCTCAGAATCTGTGATGATGACATTTGCCTTTAGGTCCCTTTTGACCTCTGGATCTTCTGAGAAAATGGGATGTGGATTTAAGGGTATTGGCCAATCCAACTCTGGTTTTCGCAGAAAGTCTGGGCCTGATATCCACCTCCGACACGCTAGGAAGTTATCCACTGTCAGACCTCTGGAGGCTTCATCAGCGGGATTGTTCTTGGAGCTGATGTACCTCCACTGCACAACAGTTGTTGCTTCCCTAATAGAAGCCACTCTATTTGCCACAAAGGTGTAAAATCGTTTGGTCTCGTTACTGATATACTTCAGCACGGTCTGACTATCGGTCCAGAAACAAGACTTCTCCAACTCAAGTGGTAGTTCCTTCCTCAGCATTTTGTCAACTTTTACAGCCAGCACAGCAGCGGTAAGTTCAAGGCGAGGAATTGTTGTCTGTTTTAATGGCGCAACTCTGGCTTTGCCCAACATGAATGCAAGATGTACGTTCCTATACTGGTTCTCCAACCTTAAATATGACACTGTGCCATAGCCATGGTCACTGGCGTCTGCAAAGTGATGCAGCTGTGCATGTATGGTTCCTCTGAAGTCCTTTGGTTTGATGCAGCAGGCTACTTAAAGTTCCGTCACTTTCTCCAGATCCAGCAGCCATCCTCTCCATTGATGTGAGACTGTCTGGGGAATAGGATCATCCCAGGACATGGATTTTCTACACATGTCTTGCAATAGCAGTTTTGGTAACAAGGTGAATGGTGACAAGAATCCTAACGGGTCATAGATGGAACTGACGACTGAAAGAATACCACGTCTTGTATGTGGTCGTGTCTCCACTGCAGGCTTGAAAGAGAACGTGTCACTTTGGGTGCACCAATTCAAACCAAGAACCATCTCTACAGGCAGGTTGACTTGTTCCAAGTGCAGCTGGGCCTTGGGTACCACTTCTGCACATCTACTGTCAATCATCTCAGTCAGGAATGCTGTATACTTCTCCTGATAGGGCTTATTATTTTCAAACTTTCTTTTAAGGCTTTGAATGCGCTGTTCAACTATGCACCTGTTGTTTGGCATGGTGATGTAATCCACTTTGAAGGGTAAGTCCATGCAGTAATGACCTTCCCGCATACAAGTACATTTCTCCAAGATCTCCATTAACCTTAGGTCTTCCATTGATTATCATCCAACCTTGACACCTCCAGTCCTGTCAGTATTTGGCTTTCCACAACCTTTTCTTGGCCCATAGTGCGTAACATAATGCTGGTCTTTGTACCCTGTAGATTCAGCTTCTTCATGAAACGGTTGGTACAGAAAGTTGCTGTACTTCAAGGGTCCAGGAAGGCATAGGTCTGCAGCACTGTGTCTCCTTTCTTAGATTTCAACTGCACTGGTACAATGGAATGGGTACAGTCTTGGTCTCCGGCCCCTGTACAACCGCATGCCTGAAGAGATACTAGTGCACTATTTACTGGGATTTCCTGTGGTTTGTTAATTTTGTCTTTGTCCTGGATATGTAAAATAGTTGGGTGTTTTAGGTTGCACTGTTCACAGGTCAGACGACTGTTGCATTCCTTGCTCATGTGGCTGGCCTTCAAACATCCAAAACAGATTCCTTTCCTTTTTAGGAATTCAATGTTCTCCCATTGAGAAACTTTGTGCAGCTTTAAACACCTGGATAGTAGGTGTGACTCTTCACAATAAAGGCAGGATTCCGAGGATGACTCCTTGGCTGTTACAGGCGGCTGGGACGTCACGTGCACTGTGGTGATAGTTGCAAAGCTACTTCCTTTGATGTTATTCCTGGGTAGCGGTTTGCTCCTATTTATAGCCGTCGTTAAGGGGTTTGGTTGTGCATCAGAGATATCGCCAAAAAGTGGATGAGACAAGATTTTGACTTGCTTCTCCAGAAAGTTCACCAGGTCTGGGAACAGGGCCCTGTGACCCCGCCGCTCTTCTACCTTACAAGCTGCAGACTTCCATCTTTCCCGCAACTTATATGGCCACTTCATTATGACATGCCTCATATTTGATGGAATGTTCATCTCCTCCATGTATTTTATTTCTGTCATAGCGTTGCAGCACCCTCTTAGAAAAAGAGCAAATTCCTGCAGTGCCTGAACATCCTCGGTCTTAACAGGCCATCCAAATGCTTTATCCATATATGCTGTTGCTATTTGGTGTTCACTGCCAAAGTGTTCTTTCAAAAGTCCTTTTGCTCTTTGATATCCGTGTTGTGATGTCATATGTAGGCAGCTTCGTACCAGCTCTCTAGGCTGCCCCCTGGTGTATTGCTCAAGAAAGTACACACAATCTTGATAACTGCTGGTTCTTTCTTCAATACAATGTTCAAAAGTTCTAATGAAGGAATGATACTTCAATGGATCACCGTTGAATGTGATTATGTCTCTTTGTGGTAAAGAAGCTGGCATTTGCTGTTGCACAAGCATTGTGGTGATTGCATTCTGCCTTTGCATGATTTCACAAATTGCATCCTGGTCAACTGCATGTTGCACTGGTGAAGTGTTCTGTGCAGATTGAAGCCTGTGTAGATTTTGTTCTTTCATAGCCACCGTCTTGAGTGATGCAGCTCTGGAGGCTAGGTACACGTTCTGAGACTCCTGCCCTAGAGTATTTGAGTGAGACTGTGGCCTGAGAGTGATGTTCTTTGTCAGGTTTTGTGCCGTTGTACTTGGTCCTGTAAATCTCTTTGTATATTTGCTTTTGATCACACAACATGTGTAGATGAAACAGGTGGCGCTGTTGAGCCTTGATCTGAGGTAGAATTCAAGTCCTTGCTCTTTAAGTCCTTTGCTCACATAGGAACTCATTCCATTTGAATGGGCCTTTGCTCCAACATCACTTTCTTCCAACACAGAAAGTCTTGCTGCAGTGACGGCTATCTGTGTATCAAGCTCCAGTTGTTCCTTCATTTTCCTCAGTTTGTCCTCTTGTACCTCTAGGTCATGTCTCTTTTGCTGAGCAGCAACCTGCTCCATCAAAGCTGCTCTCTCTGCCTTTGCCTTTATACATGCAGATGAGATACTTGAAACAGCTGATTTACTTTGACTTCTTCTGCTTGACACATTAGAAGCACTGTCTCCAGGACCTATGTCATCTTCGCACTGAGATTTTGCATTTTCATAATCCTCATCATCATCATCAACGTCCTCATCATTGAGTACAATTCCATTTTCCTTCAGCCATGTGGATATTTCTTCAATAAATATATCATGGGCAGCTTGTTTCGGGTGAAACCATGCTTCCTGCCTTCTCAGCTCCTCCTCGGGTAGAGGAAACTCAGTGAGCAATGTGTTATGGATATTTAAAGCGTTTTGACATAGGCTTTTAAATATTTTGAGATGCTGTTGGACAATAGAGGCATTTTCCTTAGAAGCCAAGAGTGCTGTGATTTTGGTCTTTATTTTGCTTGCTTGTACAAAATTGCATTTCCTTTCCTTCTGAAGCCGCTCCATTACCATTGAGATTCCTTTCACTGTGAACTTTCTTGTCCTTTTTTCCTTGGCATCACATTTTATTTCTGTGGGTTCTGTTTCAACGGTATCGTGATGCACATCATTAATTTTTAGCAAATTGTTTTCAGAGAGGCGGTATGTTGAGGGCATGGCACAGCCTGTGCACTTTGCTAGTCCACTCAACACACTCGTGATCACATGACAAGACATCAGCGCAGCCTGCTGCCGCATGTACAGCGCAATGCCGCTTCTTTCAAACAAATAACGTCAATCATACCGGAGTATTAAGCGGGGATCTCCTTCGCCCAGTGTCCGCGATCCTTCCCTCCTGCCTGCGGGGATGATCGATCCGCCCTCGCTCGGAAGTCAAGCGGACAGCCCCTGCAGCGCTTCCCTCCAGGTATGCCTGCTCCAAAATGATCTTTATTCTCCAGGTGAGATCGTGTTTTTACTGTTGTAGTGACTGATCTCCGTCTAGTCGTCACTCGGCTGGGCGCGGGGGAAGTCCTGTTTCTTACTCGCTTGATTCAAAGAGTCCAGGCCGTTTGTATCTTTGGGTGATGTTCCCATTTAATTATATTCGCAGGTTTATACAATTTGTACAATTCTTGGTCTCCTGTGTTGTTTGCGGTAAAACCGTGTGATCTCCCCGTACCCATGCATAATTACCCACCTGGCCGTTTCACCTGTGCGCCCATATATAACCTACCATAATGGAATGCACACTACCAAAATAAAATACACAGACATAACTAATGGCTCCTACAGAATGAATGAATGAATGAATATATACTTTATTAATGCCCAACGGGAAATTTCGTAAATGCCATAAACACCCGGAGGTGTAAAAGTACTGCGGCCGCTGCTGGACTTTGAAAGCTCTTTTGCGTAGGTCGTTGTGTGTCTCAGTGTTAACTCACGGTCAGCAGAGAATTACCACCCTGACAGCAGCGGTCATGGGCCGAGGACACCCTGTTGGGCTTTACCAGGTCTCTCTCTCTCTGGGTGTTTGAACTTGTGACCTGCTCACTGTCAATCGCGATAACCAATTAGGATGCAGGGTATAGCCGAATGATATAATGATATATTAGCCCCAACAGCTCCACTGGATGGCAGGAGATTCCACTCTTTAAACCAGCGCAAAGAACTTCATCTGAGAAGTCGCAGTTCAACTTCTATTCTTCTATTCTTTTGAAGATTTGTAGCCGCATCTTAGCTGATAACAGCCCATTTTCAGTGCCGCTGTCTGTATATTTGTTTAGTTTTTAATGGTGTGTTTGCTATACGTGGGAGGGGTCAAAGTCAAAGTTCCGCTGAGGTGGACATTAACAATACAGCAGATCTAAATGATATCAAGTAGATTCATTGTGTTCCACTGACGGACAGAAATCTCGCCGGTTTTGGGTGTCTTCCACCTTTGTATTCTAATAACTCTCTCAAACACTAAACATGCTAATCTTTCAGAGAGAGAGGAAGAGAGGGTCTAGAAGACGGAGGGAAATGCTCGGCCCGGGATGTGCCTCTTTCTGCCCTCTGGCTCTCTGTCAGACAGTAATATTCTCTTGGAAGAGAGGGAGAGAGACCTCTCCAACACATTCTATTTTCACTGACTACAGTCATGACCGCTGGCTATATTGTCGCTACCTTTTGAAACCTGAGGCTCGTATATAGTTCTTTTTTTTACGTCTTTACTTTATTCAAGTAGTCGTATGAACCCCAAATGAGTTATATTACTTGTATTATTTTATATTATTTTTTTCAGAATTTATTTGTGAATAAAATTAATATTTAAAAAAAAAAAACACATTTTTAACATGTTTTGATCATAACTATTAATGTCCAGCATGATCTATGCTAGATTTCCCCCCAAAAAAGGAGCCGACTTTTACAAACTCCATGGTTCATCTCAAATACTAATAGGACACCTTTTTGGAAAGGTTAATCTGCAACAAAAATCACTGTAAAACCAAGCTTTGATATATTGGGAAGGTGTTTTAGTCAAAAAAACGTGTCGTTCGGTTCAAAAATAGAAAGGTTACTTGTTTTATGACAATACATTGTCTCACCAGAGGCTGCTGGGTATTAAAATTTGCATAAGCCTTCCCCCTTGCTGTGTGAGGTGTTTCTAGAAATGTGGGGGGTACACGTAAGTCACAGGAAGCGGATTTGTGAGACAGAGAAGCCTTTGTGATTTTACAGGTACTAATATTGAGTTTGTAAGGATTTTGATTGCTTTGTTAGACTCCCACAAGCCTGTACGATTACTGAGATGTGTTTGTTAGGGAAATCCGACTTTGTAAAGGGTATTTGTCATGGATTTAGTGACTTTAGTGATTTACGGCCGCCACGGCAAGCTGACGGAGCAGCAGTATAGTCGGCGGAGTTTACGTAAATACTTAAACTTAACGGTTACTTTAATCATGTTTTACGCCATATGTATCTTCTCACAAGGGTTGTGGAACTGTAGAACTTTAAATGAAGTTAAACAACAATGTGGTTCTGGAGATAATTAAGGAAACGTTCAAACAAAAAAAACAAAAAATTGTCCGAAAACAGGCACAGCGGCGCTGCTTTGCCTTGCCGTGCTGAAAAGGTTTTAAATCCTTTCTTGCTTTCAGGTTGGCATACCGATTGCCCGGGCAGTCCAAAGGTTGCTCTTTATTTTCCCCGTGACAGTTTTCACCTTAAGATTTGATTGTGACCCGTGTGCAACAAATATTACAGAGTAAAAAATGACAGAAATATCCCTTTGATATCTGATGATGTAGAAGAGTAAAGTAACCTCTTAAACTGTACATGTACATCAAAGCTATTCTCCAGTAAAGTCCTTTGGTCAAAGTACTTTCCTCCTCCTAATCCGATATATAAGCTCATAATGGGAGCACAGTCAACATCAGTCCCGGCCCCACTCGGACTTGTCACGTTGTTTTTTAACGTCAGCATTTTCAGTGCACCTGCTGTACGTTTTCTGCTGGCTCTGCGTAAAACTTTGGCTTGGCGAGTTGTAGCGTAGAATATGGCAACAGTATGTCAATTATATTGGTGCTTCTTCAGCAATAACAAACATCCAGTTCTGATGATGAAGTAGCAAATAAAGTGTCCCAAACGGCCTCCGCACCCCGCACCCCCGCTCTCCATTCATTTCTTTCCATGAGGCGACGCGTCAGCAGAGGATGCGGCAGTAAGGAGGAGGAGGATGGAGGAGGAGATGGAGGAGGAGATGGAGGAGGAGGTGGAGGGTTTTGGTCCTGAGTTCACTGACGGTGGACTCCACAAGTAGTCCATCCAAACTCCAGTGGATGCTCGTCTATTGAACATCCATTTGTGGGGATTTGATTTTCCATTAATCTATCTGACGGGTCACAACTTCATTCAGAGTTCAATGAACAGCATCTTCAACTGTCAGTGGTGCAATCACCAACTGAGCCAGTTCTGAATCCAGACTCCCAAAAACGATATTCTGGTGATACTCCGGCCGGAAAGTAGAGCCGAGCTCGTGTTTTACACTGGAATGGATCATTCCTCCAGAGAGTGAGCAGTACATGTCTCTAGTGGCACTGTAAGGTGCCCTGTCCACGCGTCTACATAAGTTTCAAAACCTCTACGAAATATATCCGTTAAAAAAAAAAGCAATGTCTGCAAATATTCAGCGTGATAAGAGGCCTCTTCTTCTGAGCTGCTTCCTGGTTCTGCTTTGCTCTTTTTGAGCTTTTGGAGTTTAGCTGGTGCTAAATCCCAGGGGGAAAGTTTTCTTCTCTCAACCGAATTTAACGGAAAGCTGGAGTGCGAGAAACCAGATTTGTTTTGATTGTGTGGAATCAGACAGTTGTGTAAATGTGCCTGTCGCATCCACACATCAAACTATTCCACTTCTTCCCCTCAGTTCTTTTCCACTGCAGAGAGCGCTATCGTTGGGATTGAAATTGGAGTGTTTTCTTGCTGTGTTGCTGTGTGAGTGCCTGATTGCAGTTTGCTTAGAATTGTTTTCTTGTCACACTCAACTCTGACTGACACCCCAGACAAAAACAGCCACATACAGATGTTGGGCGATAAGAACGAGCTCAGATTGTTCTGGTTCAACCCTAAAAATTGCGTCCCCATAAAACTAAACTACGTTCACAATTACGCTTTTTTTTCAGATTACGTGAGCAGTTTACCAGTTTAACATTGCAAATTGAAACTAAACACTTCCACCGTGCACCGGTTGGTTCTGTTGAACCAAGGACTTAACACCTCTAAATTACTATTCTTTACATGTGTCCTTATGAGTGGCGGTATTAACATTTATTGTGCATTGCTTTCTGTTTCATTCTCAGTGCTTTCTTAGAGCTCAGATTCCAATTTCCTTTTTTTTATTTTATTTGCAACCATATTATCTTGTGCCACAGCGGCAATTGTAGTCGGCTCCATAAAGCATCAGGCTCTGCGACTGTCTGTCTAATTAGTTCAGCGCTTCTCTTAACGACGGCTGGTTTTCTGCCAAAGTGCCGGAGCTGCTAAAACCAGTAAATGAGCTGCTTCTGGCTGCTGTTTCAGCGCCTCGTGGTTCGGTTTGTTGGGAGAAGTCGCTGTGTTTGGGTTTTATGAATAACTTATTTCCCAGAACTCTGCCAGTCGCCTTTTATTCTTGGTGCAGTTCCTCAATGTGGTTATTTGCTTTATCACTCATTAAAGAAAGTCATTTTTAAATATGTATTAGTGCCAATAGTGATTATATTTCTGAAGGCAAATTCAGTGTGTGTGTGCCATTATGTGATTACATGTCTGTGTTTTAGCGATAGAAAAAACACTTCTGTTGAAAATAAATAATTTTCTTGGCATTACTTTATCATTTGATTGGCAGCCGTGCACACACCCCTATAAACACACACAAATTATATGCACCATTTATATTTACCATTTTACGGCGGTCTTAACAACGTGTGTGTGTGTGTGTGTGTGTGTGTGTGTGTGTGTGTGTGTGTGTGTGTGTGTGTGTGTGTGTGTGTGTGTGTGTGTGTGTGTGTGTGTGTATATATAAATGTGAATATGTAGACTTAAGAAACCTATGCACACATTTAGTTCACACATTGAACACTTTTTAAGCTTTATAATCCCCAACAGGAGCAGCTTAAGAGTTTGACTTGTCATTTGTTCGATGCATAATTCAGTGACGGCTTAATAATTAATAGTTCAAGAAAGTGAATGAAAATGGATTTAATTCAGCTGGAGTAATCACATAATAGCCATCACTTGATGGTTAAATGGTTAAAAGTCAATAGAGCTGGAGGGTAAACACCTGTTGACGCCATTTACTCGCCAAATGTCTCCCATAGCTGTGCCTACGGTGTATTCAATTCAGTTTATTTTGTATAGCCCAACATCACAAATACAAGTTTGCCTCGGAGGGCTTTACAATCTGTACACATGACTTCCCTGTCCCGGGACCTCACATCGGATCAGGAAAAACTCCCCCAATAATGATAGTAAAAACCCTTTCACAGGGAAAAAAGGGGAAGAAACCTGAGGGAGAGCAACAGAGGAGGATCCCTCTCCCCGGATGGACAGAATCAATAGATGTCATGTGGCCAGAATGAATAACGTAACGGAGTTACAGCACATTCAATGAATGTGACAGAAATGCTTCATATAATGAGTAGTAGGCATGATCCATGATCCAGATAGCCACGATCCATTAAGCAGAAGGAGGTTGAGAGGAGGGGCATCCCAGGGGCAGTGGGAGGAGAAAGCAGGGCCATGGCAGCTGGCAGGACCGGCTCCAGGCCAGTTGCATCAGCAGGGCCATGGTTGCATCAGCAGGGCCAGGGGGAGGACCGGGATCCTCCCCCTGGTTCCAGGCAGCCACGAATCCATGGAAAAAGAAAGTAGAGTTAGTAATATGCATTGAAGAGACAATCATTTATCCAGAAGGAGAGAAAGAAGAGGTGAAGAGGAGAGGAGGAGCGAAAGAGGAAGAGAAGGAAAGGAGGAGCTCAGTGTATCCTAAGATGTCCCCCAGCAGTCTAGGCCTATAGCAGCATATCTAGGGGCTGGACCAGGGCAAACCTGAGCCAGCCCTAACTATAAACCTGAAACAGCCCTAACTATAAGCGCTATAAAAGAGGAAAGTCTTAAGTCTACTCTTAAATGAGGTGACTGTCTGCCCCCCGGACTGAAAGTGGAAGCTGATTCCACAGAAGAGGAGCCCGATAACTGAAAGCTCTAGCCCCCAACCTACTTTTTAACACTCTGGGAACCACAAGTAACCCTGCATTCAGTGAGCGTAATGCTCTCGTGGGGTAATATGGCACTATAAGGTCCTTAAGATATGATGGTGCATCACCAGTTAAGGCTTTGTAGGAAAGGAGAAGGATTTTAAATATGATTCTCGATCTTACAGGAAGCCAGTGGAGAGCAGCTAGTACAGGAGTAATGTGATCTCTCTTCCGCGTCCTCGTTAATACACAAGCTGCAGCATTCTGGATCAGTTGGAGAGATCCAAGGGATTTACCGGAGCAGCCTGATAATACGGAGTTACAGTAATCCAGTCTTGAGATAACAAATGCATGGATCAATGTTTCTGCATCGCGTTGAGACAGGATGTGCCGGATCTTTGAGATGTTCCGTAGGTGAAAAAAGGCGGTCCTTCAGATCTGTTTCACGTGAGAGCCAAAGGACAGGTCCTGGTCAAAAATAATTCCGAGATTCCTTACGGTGGTGGTAGATACCAGAGCGATGCCATCCAGAGAAACCATATCATCAGATACTTGATTTCTGAGGTGTTCTGGTCCGAGTAAAATAACTTCAGTCTTGTCCGAGTTCAGCAGCAGGAAGTTGCAGGTCATCCAGGTTTTGATGTCTTTAAGACACGTTTAGCGACCTGGTGGGTTTCATCTGGCTTGATCGACAGATATAGTTGAGTATCATCGGCATAACAGTGAAAGTTTATGGAGTGTTTTCTGATAATACTGCCTAAAGGAAGCATATATAAGGTGAATAAAATTGGTCCAAGCACAGAACCTTGTGGAACTCCATGGCGAATGGCAGTGGTCATTGAGGCCTCATCGTTTACAAATACAAACTGAGATCGATCTGATAAATACGACTTAAACCAGCTTAGTGCGGTACCTTTAATACCAATCAACTGGTCTAGTCTCTGCAATAAGATGTCATGGTCAATGGTGTCAAACGCTGCACTAAGGTCTAACAAAACCAGTACAGAGACAAGTCCTTTATCAGCACTAAGGTCTAACAAGACCAGTACAGAGACAAGTCCTTTATCAGCACTAAGGTCTAACAAGACCAGTACAGAGACAAGTCCTTTATCAGCACTAAGGTCTAACAAGACCAGTACAGAGACAAGTCCCCTATCTGATGCAACTAGAAGGTCATTAGTAATTGTCACTAGTGCTGTCTCTGTGCTATGATGCTTTCTAAATCCTGACTGAAACTTCTCAAATAAACTATTGTTATGTAAAAACTCACACAACTGGTTTGCGACTACCTTCTCCAGTATCTTAGAGAGGAAGGGAAGGTTAGAGATAGGTCTGTAGTTAGCCAACACCTTTGGATCCAGAGTGGGCTTCTTAAGAAGAGGTTTAATTACAGCTACTTTAAAAGACTGTGCTCCATGACCAGTTAGTAAAGACCCATTGATAATATCTAGTAGAGAGGCACTAACTAAAGGTAAAACTTCCTTAAACAGCTTAGTCGGAACAGGGTCCAGGAGACAGGTAGACGATTTAGAAGTAGAAACCATTGAAGACAGTTGGTCGAGGTTGATGGTAAAAAATCCATCCAGACACACAACAAGGCCCACAGCCTCCTCCATGGCCATCCCACCTGAGGATGGACCGGCAGTAGTCGAGGGCAGGAGATCACCGATTCTGTCTCTAATAGCCAGAATCTTACCATTGAAGAAGTTCATGAAGTCATTACTACTGAGGTCTATAGGAATACAGGGATCCACCGAGCTATGACTCTCAGCCAGCCTGGCCACAGTGCTAAAGAAGGGAATGAATGTGTGTATGAATGTTAGTCAGTCCTGATGGGCAGGTGGCACCTTAGCCCCTCCCATCAGTATATGATTGTAGTGTTAAAGAGCTTTGAGTGGTCGGAAGACTAGAAAAAAGCTCTCCAAGTACATGTCCTTTTACCATTTACCTCCATTCTTCAGGAGCTGACACGATTATTTACTGACACTATTTACCGATGAAAGAGCAATTGGGAGTTTAAGCCGGGTAAATACGTGTAGCCTCACGCACTCATCAAACAAAGCGTTGCAGTCGAATCCGCATCGCTGGATCTGTACGCTGCAGGACGAGCTCTAACTTGGGATTTCAGCCTAAATCTCCCAAATTAGCGGGCATGACTTAATAATGGCCACAGCCTCTCTCTCCCGCGGTTTGTCGGCGTGCTGCGTAAGTCAGGGCAACTTCTCATTCTTCCTGTGTGCTCAAACGGATTCCGGAGGCTGGACTGTGTGGCAATTACTGCAGCCCCGATCTACTGCTGCTTGGCTTTGCTTTTGAGCGCGAGAGCCCCCCTGAGGAGCTCAGTGGATGTGAGGGACATGTTAATGTTGCACTTCACTGCACTTTGCCGGAGAAACAAGCTTTGCTTGTATCTACATCCCAAGAAATCTCAGCCGATGTTAGCCGGGGATTCTATAATACGACCGTGAAAAGGGCCCAGTGTCTCCTGGATGTTTTCTCAGCAATGTGAGGAACAGGAGGAGGAGGCGGCCTGCTTTTATTAAAGCCTCGTAGAATTCAAGACATTTATTTTTTCTAACTTTATTTTGAGTTGATGTGGGCGATCCCTGTGTTTATGAGCACTAGACTTCCTTTAGGAAACCTCATTTTACTGCAGAACCCAACAGCCTGTCCCACTCAGTCCTGGTTCTGGTTCCTCGGTGCCTTCCGGGTGGAATCTGACGAGATGACGAGTGTTACACACGGCACCAGAGTCTTCATTTAGTGTGTTCCATATTTATTTATTGTGCTCAATTCTTCTTTCTGTAAAAACATAACAATATAGCTCAAATATCTGCTAGTTGCTGAACGATCTTTTACTGCTCTAACTTGTTGATTTTAGACATCAGAGTTACATTAACTGTGAACACATAACCTCAAACATATATATATATAAATATATAGCCTAACAAAGTATTGTGTATCTGTCACAGGACTTACGCTGAACTGATACTACACTGGCGCGAAAACTACTAGCGCGATTAGCATCTGTGGCTAATAGTTAGCTTTCTCCCGTTTCAGACCTAAAACACTTACTTAACCACTAAAACAATTACTAAACATCAAAACATGGCACTGCAAAATTCACCAAAATCAACACACATATACATGACGCTTGTGGACCCTGTCTCACCTGTAAAAACATAACAATATAGCTAAAATATCTGCTAGTTGCTGAACGATCTTTTACTGCTCTAACTTGTTGATTTTAGACATCAGAGTTACAGCGCAGTCATGACAAATACCCGCTACTGCCACCTATTGGTGAAAACGAGTATCGTCCTGCAGCCACTCCAGGTGAAAGCAGGCAAGTCCACAAGTCACACAAACCATTTTAAATTATAATAACCAGAAATTAATGCTGTGGGGGGGCAAGGTACTAACACAATATAATACAATAACACTTCTGAAACAATGTTAGCCCTTAAAATGTCCAGGGTGCCACACGAGCATAAAGAATAACTATATAGAAATAGCAGATGTTCTCGCTGATGGTCTTGTTTACTTACATAGGTTATCAGGAGGGATTAGTATTACATTGAGACTATTTCATAACCCGTTAAAAGATCCTCACAATAACTTTAAGAATGAAATAGCTCTTCAAACACCATCCTTTAATGCTTCATGACATAACACACATTTTGCTACAGATTGTCCCTGTTTTCTCCTGTTTGGCAAGTCGATACAGAGCTCATTATCCACAGATCATATGCGCATGGACATCCGGAAATCTGGAAGAGTAAAGCAGTAGAAAGTCGGTGAGTGTTTATGAGGTTTCAGTAACCTTTATACCTTCAGTCCATTGGTTCCCTGCTGCTTGCATTTGTTAATAAGCTGCAGTCTGATAATCCTTTATTCTTTCCCGAACAAAACCTCCGTTCTGCTTCCCCTCCTTTATGTATCCCTCTGTGGCTCTTGATGAATGAGTAGAGTTTTAAAACTATTGTTCTGCAGACAGCGTGACTGTGCCCATCTACCGCCGCACATCTGTAATGTAGCTCCGCGGATATGAGCCCATGGTGTCATTATGCTTTGGCGGACATGAAATGGCAGGCATAATTTGCCGTGGTGGGATTTGATTTTCACAGTGATCACGGAAAATATTGTTGGACAGGTTAATTAGTTTCCTTTTGCTTCGTTCCATGGACCCAGACTCCTCCAGTTTACTGATAACACTGCAGAGGGCCGCTGATTTTCCCTCTTCTCATTTGTTCTTCTTTTTTTATTATTATTATTATTATTATTATTATTATTATTATTATTATATTCTTTCGCTTGTCAACCCAGCAAGAAAATAAAGGATGAATGAAGATTAAAATTATTTTTATTAAACGTGAAGAAAACATTGAACACCAGCAGAGCCACCACTTGATGTGAATGAGTTTAACATGAAAGCAACGCGGAAACCAGATACTAATAGAGGAATGAAATGGTGTAAAAGAAGCACACACTATGTGACCCTGGACAGCGTAGTACTGTGCCTGTGGGCCAAAGAGAAATGATCTTTGCTCAATATGTCATACTCTGTTGGGAAAAGAGACAGGATACAAAACTGTGTGGCATTCTACAGGATTAATGCGATTGAACATTAATACTTAGATACAGGAAGTAGTGTACCATTGTGTTCTCTTGGATCAGTTTTATCATTTGTCTTTGGTTCCTCCTTTTCTAATTAAGGGAAGCAACAGTGTTCCATAGTTGTTATAATTACAGAAAACATATTCTGTCTGTTTGTAATTGTGTCTTGGTTTTGTCAGATCTTTATCATTTCTGGCTTATTTGACAGATGGCGATAAAGAAACCTTGAAAAATTACCAAAATAGAAATATTTCAAAATACAGTGTTCAATGTCTGTCAGGGTACATGAGCTATGATACATATGGTTTGAGAGAAAAATCACCTGTCAGATATTTCTGTACAATCTTCCCCTCTAAATCCCTCCTGAATGTACCTGTGTACCTCTGTTGGACACAAAATCACAGATAAGTCTGCTGAATATTATATTATATATATATATATATATATTATATTATTATAGAGTAGTGTGGACAGTGTATTACCAACTTGATCTGAACTAAACCGTATGTCTCCTCCTGCTGCTCACTCTGGAACCCGGAGGTCACGTCATCGGCAGTGTTTTCAAGTCCATGCTGAGCATATAAACTCAGCCAGCTCTGTGCTCTATCTCTCAGGGAGATGCCATTGTCACAACTTAAAAAAAACTTACGACGGTTACAATATTGTAACCCTCGTTCTATTATCACAGACGAGCCCTCTACTGGCCTCTAGGCCCAATCTCCTAGAATTGTGAGCACATGTTCACCCACTGCATTTGCATACTGTAGCCGGCCAATCATGAGGTGCCTTCCCAATACGTGCGGCTCACATACATGAAGCAGTGCACATCGCTGTCGGCCATCCCACACCCTAGTAGGAGCAACAGGGCCAAGGGGGCTCCACTTGTGGTCATAGAACTAGGGTTACCATATCATAACCTTCTGTCTAACTCACACACACTGTGCTCTGTGTGGTGTCTGCATGTATTTGGGGATCCAAGTCCTGAATGGTTGGCTACTCTTGTGCCAATTTTCAGTGGGTGAATGCTTGCTCATGATTGGAGGAGAGTATTACCCATAGAGTCTAACAAAGGGCAGTAAGAATGTATGACTTCCAGTGGTATAGATTTCCATACCTGATCGACCTAAAAAGGTCAGTAACAGGGATACTAATCGGTTTGGAATGGATTGGTTCAGTCTATTCCTCGTTGGCAGTAATTAAAAGGGTACATGATTTGTACTAAATACAAAACCACTGCTATGGTCCTTTAAGACCAGCAGCACACTGGCTGAGACACAGACTAACACTCAGTTAGTTAATTATCCAGAATTTGGCACTGAGATGTAGTGGATGGTGAGCTGACTGTTGTCCAGCTGCCGCACTGCATTGACTGGATCGTCTGTTACATGACTGACTGACTGACATTGCAAAGATTACCAGTGTTCTAGTTGTATTGAAATACATTAGCATTGAGGATCCAAATCAACACGCTGCCCAATTTCTTTATAGCAAAAATTGAATCTTCACCTCCACTCTGACGACACTCCGCACACACCTCATTAAAGAGAGGATGTCAACAACCCTCATCTCCACGGGGAATGTGTTTTGAAGTGCAGCTAACAAACCGGGACTTAGTGAAGAATGTGTGTGCACTGTATTACATTTTCTCAAGGCTGCTGACTACACATATATATAAAAAAAACCTTTGCTAAAACAGATTGGGAGGGGGGGGCTCTTAAAGCTTATATATATATATATATATATATATATATATATATATATATATATATATATATATATATACAATAGTGACTATGAGCACAGCCCGTATGTATGAAATAAAAAAATGTCTTAATTGAAACTTTCCACTGTAAGATCAGATACTGAACTGAAAGTATGTTTTATTTGAGGAAAATTTGCAAAAGGTTGCAAAACACTGGTATGGTCTCTTCTTTTCAGCTTTCTTTTCCACCACGGGCGGATTACGGGCCAATCACCAGGTCTCCTACATCTGAGCACGAATCACTGACTTTATTGTTGTTGAGCCTCTTTTTGTTGTTGTTTGGTCTCTTTGTAGTTGTTGCGCATCTCTGTGACATTTCAAGTCTCTTTGTGGCCATTTTGAGGTATCGTTGCCTGATCTCTTTGCAGTCGTTTTGTTGTTGTTTTGCCCCTTTTCATTGTCATTGTGAGTGTCTTTGTGGTCCATTTTATTTTCCTTGATCACAAGTAAGGTAACAAATGCTGCCATCTTGACATCAGGGAGTCGTCCAGTCAACACGCAGGTTGACCTTCCAGAAACACCCCGAACAGCCGGAAGGTCGGCTCTTTAATACACGGTTTTGCGTCATGAACATCTAACATTTCTATTGGCTCTAACTTGTCTAAGAGGAGGAGAATCATGTTCTCATCTTTTCTCACAAGACTGTAACGTGCAACGACCAGTCTGCTTCTCTAATGCCAACATACTGATAAACAGGTGTGAGAGTTGTGGTGCAAAGCGTGGAACCTTGAGGAACGTTTCCCACAGAACTTTCTCACAGACAGTAACTGTTAAACTGACCTTGCACAACCTGAACTCTAATAGACATATTATAATAATATAGAATAATGAAATGCAGAATATCTACAGAATATAACGATTTATATTATCAATTCGACTTAACTGGACATCATACGCTGCGTTAATGGAGAGGAACAAACAGAATTAAAGATGACCGCCGCACAGAACAGGGGTACAACCAACACTTGGAAGAAACCTGCTCTTTCCATTCATTTTCTTTCTTTCTTTCTTTCCATTCCTTTTCAGTTTATTTTCTGCCGTCCCTCCTCGTCCTCCTCTTCATACAACTCAAATAGAAGCAGCAGGGAGAGAGCAGATGCGACCGAGGCTTTGTCAGCTTGTATTTCTCCACAGGCAGAGAGGATTTCCTCCGTCTGCTTCTGGGGGGCCCTGGTGTTGAATCTCAACTCCAGAAGTAGTTGCTTGAGCGAAAAACCAGTAAAGCTGCCGCAATAGCTCCCAGTATACGCCCCAAAGGTTTATCGTTGGCTCTCGCAGGAGAATAAATATGATATTTCAGCAAGTAACACACACAAAGCCTCAGTTGCTACTGCAGTTCAATTTTCTCGGCTCTTCATTAAACCTGTGTTTACTCCATTTGAGCTAATGGCCTGCTCCTATTGGTTTAAACCTCTGCTATGTGTAGTCCTCAGGGACCTATCAGCGCCAAGCGCTGTCTGGGGAGCACTGGGCTGAATGTACTGATGCACTCTGCTTAGACCCCCGGGAACTTTTTTTTTTTTCCTGTGGTGGGAAGTCAGTGAAAAGGAGGTGTGTGTGTGTGTGTGTGTGTGTGTGTGTGTGTGTGTGTGTGTGTGTGTGTGTGTGTGTGTGTGTGTGTGTGTGTGTGTGTGTTTATGCATGGGCATAAAGACACACACAAGCAGATATTCTCTGTGTTTGTTTGTTTCTTGCCAGCAGCAGCTGTTTATGAGTATCTGGGTAGGTAGATAGATAGGTAGATAGGTAGGTAGGTAGGTAGGTAGGTAGGTAGGTAGGTAGGTAGGTAGGTAGGTAGGTAGATAAGTAGGTAAATATTATGACTGGTAGGTAAACCGGTTGGTTGGTACGTAAGGAGGCCGAGGGATAGGAGGGCAGGTTGGTAGAAAGAGAAGGTGTAGGTATATAGGTCGGTACAAAGACCACTGCCACCTACCTACACATTTATGTTTTACAATCAACACATGAAATGATGAAGGCACTTACAAATGACAAGGTAGTACAACATGTGAATCGTCAGTTGGTATGGTGTGTAGCTGTCGGTAGATACAAAGACGGGTAGGTAGACATCGGTTAGTAAAAAGACCGGTAGGTAGATGTTGGCAGGTGCAAAGACTGGTAAATAGGTGTCCATAGATACAAAGACTTGGAGGTAGGTGTCCATAGATACAAAGACTGGTAAATAGGTGTCCATAGATACAAAGACTGGTAAATAGGTGTCCATAGATACAAATACTGGGAGATAGGTGTCCATAGATACAAATACTGGTAAATAAGTGTCCATAGATACAAATACTGGGAGGTAAGTTTCCATAGATACAAATACTGGGAGGTAAATTTCCATAGATACAAAGACTGGTAAATAGATGTCAATATATACAAAGACTTGGAGGTCGGTATCCATAGATACACAGACTGGTAAATAGGTGTCCATAGATACAAAGACTGGGAGGTAAGTTTCCATAGATACACAGACTGGTAAATAGGTGTCCATAGATACACAGACTGGTAAATAGATGTCAATATATACAAAGACTTGGAGGTCGGTATCCATAGATACACAGACTGGTAAATAGGTGTCCATAGATACACAGACTGGTAAATAGGTGTCCATAGATACACAGACTGGTAAATAGGTGTCCATAGATACACAGACTGGTAAATAGGTGTCCATAGATACACAGACTGGTAAATAGGTGTCCATAGATACACAGACTGGTAAATAGGTATCCATAGATACAAATACTGGGAGGTAAGTTTCCATAGATACACAGACTGGTAAATAGGTGTCCATAGATACACAGACTGGTAAATAGGTATCCATAGATACAAATACTGGGAGGTAAGTTTCCATAGATACACAGACTGGTAAATAGGTGTCCATAGATACACAGACTGGTAAATAGGTGTCCATAGATACAACGACTGGTAAAAAGGTGTCCATAGATACACAGATTGGGAGGTATAGGTAACTTCACAAGCTGCTCCGTCTGATGGTTAGAAAAGTGCTGATGTAAAATCTTAGCTCTTTCTAGCTGTTTTTTTGAGTCCAGCTGCCTTTCTCAGAGTTTGTTTGTCTACAATGTGGTTTTGTCTGTGGTCAATTAAACATATGCAAAAGTATTTCAAACCAAAACTTTGCAAAAATAATCCCAGAATACAACAGTGGATTCCATGTCCGGACTCTGGTACACAGACAGCAGCTCATCACCAGTTGACTTTTAAAAACTGCAGATACTCAGGTATTTGAAACGAGGAAACTGCTTCCAGATGTGTTGGCACCTAAAACTCTTGTGGGATTAGTTTTATTTAGCGATACTTAATGGTCAGATGGGGACTTCCAGTACATACATATTGCAAGTATTCAGTTCGGTGTGTACACTGGTTGAGAGCTGCAACAACACAATGACTTCCTTTGAGTACACTGCCAGAGATTTGAGCAGCGGAGGTTAAATCCAAGGTCTGCCGCTACTCTGGTTTGTTCTCTTTATTGAACGAAGTGTATCTTGATGACTAAAGCTGTTTGTAAACTATCTCTTGGCAAGTCAAGTGTGGAGGCTAATGCACGTCTCATTTAACACCATCCAGAGTTGAACAGCGAGGAACGGAGACAACCTGTTGCCTTAACTGCCAAAAGAATCAGAAAACATGCCTGCAAACTCTGCTTGGATTATTAAAAACATTAAATATATTATAACAGATGGAGACAGTTGCTGCTTTATTTAACATCTTATTCGTAAAGATTAAGTACTAATAACATGTTCTTCACAAGACGGTATTTTAAAAAATCAACAAAAAATCTTTTTCTCTGCCAAGTGAATATTGTCATGATTATGATATCCGGATTGTAAGCCTTTTTGTTTTTTCTTTCGTATTTAATCACCTGAAACTAATCATTGTGTTTTCGTAAGCTTAGATCGAGCCCTTTGTAGAACTGGGACCTCCTCATGGGGAGAGAGACGGCCATTTGCATTGTTGGCATCTGCCACCCTAGTTCCTCCACACTGGACCTGTGACAGCACATCACCAGCAATCATTGTCCCCACACCACGAACCAATAAAGACCAAACTGTTAAGTATTGGATCATAATCATCATGAATCTTCTCTTGACATAATACAATAAAAGTTATGAATGTAAGCAAATGAAAACAAAGAAAGCAAGAAAAATATGGATATCTCTGTGAACAAAACACACAGGTGCTTTAATGGTGAAAACAATAACACTTCAAAAGCCCTAGTCGTATACGATATTGTAGATATATAACGGAAGCTTGAAGCCAAACTGTTACGACATCGTGTCACTTCGCCATGTCCTGTGATGTATGTTGTTTGCAGAGCGGATATTCACGGGCTGAATATGTAAATATGACAGGAGAGGAAGAGGAGGAGGAGGAGGAGGAGGAGGAGGAGGAGGAGGAGGAGGAGGAGGAGGAGGAGGACTAACAGAAACCCTGTGTGGGATTTGATGTGTTGCGATGTTGATTACAGCGTTCCACCACTTCCATCTCACCAAATGTATCACTATTGATGATATACCTCCCCCACCTCCAAACCTATCCCCCCCTCCCCCCCACCTCTATCTCCGTCTCATTTACTTTGGGTGAAGATGCAACATGAAGCCGCGGCGTTGTCGGGGGGATCTCTGATTGCAGCATCCCACCACTTTTGTCAGTCACAATTCATCATTTTATCCATTTCTCCGTCACTCCGTACGCCGTCCATCCATCTCGCTCTCCTTCTGTATCTATTTGTTTATTCGCCGCGAGGAAGGAGGAACAAGGGAGAGATGCAGCTGACGCCGGCCGGATGCCGATTGCAACATCACGTCGATTCTGTCAGTCATGCTTTACGGTTTAATGCGTAAACACCCTCTGCTCTCACCCGCTCTGCTCTCACCCGCTCTGCTCTCACCCGCTCTGCTCTCACCCGCTCTGCTCGCTCTCAACGTTGATTTAGTGAGCGGAGGGTGTGATGAGAGAATTATCTGTTTCGCTGATGTAATCTCGTGATGTTGATTGCAACATCCCACCACTTCTGTCCAGCATAATGAATCATGAGATGATGGCCATCAACTCTCTCTCTCTCCCTCTCTCTCGCTCTCGCTCTCTCTCTCTCTCTCTTATTTTCATATTCAAATGATAAGGACATTTTGTGGCTTTGGTGCCAACTCGGGCGACTTTCTCGCCAGATTTAGCGACTTTTGGGGGCGTTTGCTGCTTCCATTGGAAAAAAGTTGGCAACCGTGGTCGGGGTTATCTAGCCCAGCGGTCCCCAACTTTTTTTGCGCCACGGATCAGTTTCGTGTCAGACAATATTTTCACGGACCGGCCTTCACGGTGTGGGCGATAAATATGACGTAATAAATATGATACGACCGGCATGAAGACAATAATAAAGTGCTTAAAAATCAACTCACCATTATGCCAAATTAGTGGGATCCCTGAGCTTGTTTCTCTACAAGGAGCCGGGTCGGGGTGATGAGAGACACCCAACGTGTGTTCTGTATATCCGGTCTACTGCTTAACTTAGACCTGTATGTCCAGTCTACTGCTTAACTTAGACCTGTATGTCCAGTCTACTGCTTAACTTAGACCTTTATGTCCAGTCTACTGCTTAACTTAGACCTTTAGTCCAGTCTACTGCTTAACTTAGACCTGTATGTCCAGTCTACTGCTTAACTTAGACCTTTAGTCCAGTCTACTGCTTAACTTAGACCTTTATGTCCAGTCTACTGCTTAACTTAGACCTTTAGTCCAGTCTACTGCTTAACTTAGACCTTTATGTCCAGTCTACTGCTTAACTTAGACCTGTATGTCCAGTCTACTGCTTAACTTAAACCTTTAGTCCAGTCTACTGCTTAACTTAGACCTTTATGTCCAGTCTACTGCTTAACTTAGACCTTTAGTCCAGTCTACTGCTTAACTTAGACCTGTATGTCCAGTCTACTGCTTAACTTAGACCTTTAGTCCAGTCTACTGCTTAACTTAGACCTTTATGTCCTGTCTACTGCTTAACTTAGACCTTTAGTCCAGTCTACTGCTTAACTTAGACCTTTATGTCCAGTCTACTGCTTAACTTAGACCTGTATGTCCAGTCTACTGCTTAACTTAAACCTTTAGTCCAGTCTACTGCTTAACTTAGACCTGTATGTCCAGTCTACTGCTTAACTTTGACCTTTAGTCCAGTCTACTGCTTAACTTAGACCTTTATGTCCAGTCTACTGCTTAACTTAAACCTGTATGTCCAGTCTACTGCTTAACTTAAACCTTTAGTCCAGTCTACTGCTTAACTTAGACCTGTATGTCCAGTTTACTGCTTAACTTAGACCTTTAGTCCAGTCTACTGCTTAACTTAGACCTGTATGTCCAGTCTACTGCTTAACTTAAACCTTTATGTCCAGTCTACTGCTTAACTTAGACCTTTAGTCCAGTCTACTGCTTAACTTAGACCTGTATGTCCAGTCTACTGCTTAACTTAAACCTTTATGTCCAGTCTACTGCTTAACTTAGACCTTTAGTCCAGTCTACTGCTTAACTTAGACCTGTATGTCCAGTCTACTGCTTAACTTAGACCTTTAGTCCAGTCTACTGCTTAACTTAGACCTTTATGTCCAGTCTACTGCTTAACTTAAACCTTTATGTCCAGTCTACTGCTTAACTTAAACCTGTATGTCCAGTCTACTGCTTAACTTAAACCTGTATGTCCAGTCTACTGCTTAACTTAAACCTGTATGTCCAGTCTACTGCTTAACTTAGACCTTTATGTCCAGTCTACTGCTTAACTTAAACCTTTATGTCCAGTCTACTGCTTAACTTAGACCTTTAGTCCAGTCTACTGCTTAACTTAGACCTGTATGTCCAGTCTACTGCTTAACTTAGACCTTTAGTCCAGTCTACTGCTTAACTTAGACCTTTATGTCCAGTCTACTGCTTAACTTAGACCTTTATGTCCAGTCTATTGCTTAACTTAGACCTGTATGTCCAGTCTACTGCTTAACTTAGACCTTTAGTACAGTCTACTGCTTAACTTAAACCTGTATGTCCAGTCTACTGCTTAACTTAGACCTGTATGTCCAGTCTACTGCTTAACTTAGACCTTTAGTCCAGTCTACTGCTTAACTTAGACCTGTATGTCCAGTCTACTGCTTAACTTAGACCTGTATGTCCAGTCTACTGCTTAACTTAGACCTGTATGTCCAGTCTACTGCTTAACTTAGACCTTTAGTCCAGTCTACTGCTTAACTTAGACCTGTATGTCCAGTCTACTGCTTAACTTAGACCTTTAGTCCAGTCTACTGCTTAACTTAGACCTGTATGTCCAGTCTACTGCTTAACTTAGACCTTTATGTCCAGTCTACTGCTTAACTTAAACCTTTATGTCCAGTCTACTGCTTAACTTAGACCTTTATGTCCAGTCTACTGCTTAACTTAAACCTGTATGTCCAGTCTACTGCTTAACTTAAACCTGTATGTCCAGTCTACTGCTTAACTTAGACCTTTATGTCCAGTCTACTGCTTAACTTAAACCTGTATGTCCAGTCTACTGCTTAACTTAAACCTGTATGTCCAGTCTACTGCTTAACTTAAACCTGTATGTCCAGTCTACTGCTTAACTTAGACCTTTATGTCCAGTCTACTGCTTAACTTAAACCTTTATGTCCAGTCTACTGCTTAACTTAAACCTGTATGTCCAGCCTACTGCTTAACTTAAACCTGTATGTCCAGTCTACTGCTTAACTTAAACCTGTATGTCCAGTCTACTGCTTAACTTAGACCTTTATGTCCAGTCTACTGCTTAACTTAAACCTTTATGTCCAGTCTACTGCTTAACTTAGACCTTTAGTCCAGTCTACTGCTTAACTTAGACCTGTATGTCCAGTCTACTGCTTAACTTAGACCTTTAGTCCAGTCTACTGCTTAACTTAGACCTTTATGTCCAGTCTACTGCTTAACTTAGACCTGTATGTCCAGTCTACTGCTTAACTTAGACCTTTATGTCCAGTCTACTGCTTAACTTAGACCTTTAGTCCAGTCTACTGCTTAACTTAGACCTTTATGTCCAGTCTACTGCTTAACTTAGACCTTTATGTCCAGTCTATTGCTTAACTTAGACCTGTATGTCCAGTCTACTGCTTAACTTAGACCTTTAGTCCAGTCTACTGCTTAACTTAAACCTGTATGTCCAGTCTACTGCTTAACTTAGACCTTTAGTCCAGTTTACTGCTTAACTTAGACCTGTATGTCCAGTCTACTGCTTAACTTAGACCTTTAGTCCAGTCTACTGCTTAACTTAAACCTGTATGTCCAGTCTACTGCTTAACTTAGACCTTTATGTCCAGTCTACTGCTTAACTTTGACCTTTATGTCCAGTCTACTGCTTAACTTAGACCTTTATGTCCAGTCTACTCTTTAACTTAAACCTTTATGTCCAGTCTACTGCTTAACTTAGACCTTTAGTCCAGTCTACTGCTTAACTTAGACCTTTATGTCCAGTCTACTGCTTAACTTAAACCTTTATGTCCAGTCTACTGCTTAACTTAAACCTTTATGTCCAGTCTACTGCTTAACTTAGACCTTTAGTCCAGTCTACTGCTTAACTTAGACCTTTATGTCCAGTCTACTGCTTAACTTAGACCTGTATGTCCAGTCTACTGCTTAACTTAGACCTTTAGTCCAGTCTACTGCTTAACTTAGACCTTTATGTCCAGTCTACTGCTTAACTTAGACCTGTATGTCCAGTCTACTGCTTAACTTAGACCTTTATGTCCAGTCTACTGCTTAACTTAGACCTTTAGTCCAGTCTACTGCTTAACTTAGACCTTTATGTCCAGTCTACTGCTTAACTTAGACCTTTATGTCCAGTCTATTGCTTAACTTAGACCTGTATGTCCAGTCTACTGCTTAACTTAGACCTTTAGTCCAGTCTACTGCTTAACTTAGACCTTTATGTCCAGTCTACTGCTTAACTTAGACCTTTAGTCCAGTTTACTGCTTAACTTAGACCTGTATGTCCAGTCTACTGCTTAACTTAGACCTTTAGTCCAGTCTACTGCTTAACTTAGACCTTTATGTCCAGTCTACTGCTTAACTTAGACCTTTATGTCCAGTCTACTGCTTAACTTAGACCTGTATGTCCAGTCTACTGCTTAACTTAGACCTTTATGTCCAGTCTACTGCTTAACTTAGACCTTTAGTCCAGTCTACTGCTTAACTTAGACCTTTATGTCCAGTCTACTGCTTAACTTAGACCTTTATGTCCAGTCTATTGCTTAACTTAGACCTGTATGTCCAGTCTACTGCTTAACTTAGACCTTTAGTCCAGTCTACTGCTTAACTTAAACCTGTATGTCCAGTCTACTGCTTAACTTAGACCTTTAGTCCAGTTTACTGCTTAACTTAGACCTGTATGTCCAGTCTACTGCTTAACTTAGACCTTTAGTCCAGTCTACTGCTTAACTTAAACCTGTATGTCCAGTCTACTGCTTAACTTAGACCTTTATGTCCAGTCTACTGCTTAACTTTGACCTTTATGTCCAGTCTACTGCTTAACTTAGACCTTTATGTCCAGTCTACTCTTTAACTTAAACCTTTATGTCCAGTCTACTGCTTAACTTAGACCTTTAGTCCAGTCTACTGCTTAACTTAGACCTTTATGTCCAGTCTACTGCTTAACTTAAACCTTTATGTCCAGTCTACTGCTTAACTTAAACCTTTATGTCCAGTCTACTGCTTAACTTAGACCTTTAGTCCAGTCTACTGCTTAACTTAGACCTTTATGTCCAGTCTACTGCTTAACTTAGACCTTTAGTCCAGTCTACTGCTTAACTTAGACCTGTATGTCCAGTCTACTGCTTAACTTAGACCTTTAGTCCAGTCTACTGCTTAACTTAGACCTTTATGTCCTGTCTACTGCTTAACTTAGACCTTTAGTCCAGTCTACTGCTTAACTTAGACCTTTATGTCCAGTCTACTGCTTAACTTAGACCTGTATGTCCAGTCTACTGCTTAACTTAAACCTTTAGTCCAGTCTACTGCTTAACTTAGACCTGTATGTCCAGTCTACTGCTTAACTTTGACCTTTAGTCCAGTCTACTGCTTAACTTAGACCTTTATGTCCAGTCTACTGCTTAACTTAAACCTGTATGTCCAGTCTACTGCTTAACTTAAACCTTTAGTCCAGTCTACTGCTTAACTTAGACCTGTATGTCCAGTTTACTGCTTAACTTAGACCTTTAGTCCAGTCTACTGCTTAACTTAGACCTGTATGTCCAGTCTACTGCTTAACTTAAACCTTTATGTCCAGTCTACTGCTTAACTTAGACCTTTAGTCCAGTCTACTGCTTAACTTAGACCTGTATGTCCAGTCTACTGCTTAACTTAAACCTTTATGTCCAGTCTACTGCTTAACTTAGACCTTTAGTCCAGTCTACTGCTTAACTTAGACCTGTATGTCCAGTCTACTGCTTAACTTAGACCTTTAGTCCAGTCTACTGCTTAACTTAGACCTTTATGTCCAGTCTACTGCTTAACTTAAACCTTTATGTCCAGTCTACTGCTTAACTTAAACCTGTATGTCCAGTCTACTGCTTAACTTAAACCTGTATGTCCAGTCTACTGCTTAACTTAAACCTGTATGTCCAGTCTACTGCTTAACTTAGACCTTTATGTCCAGTCTACTGCTTAACTTAAACCTTTATGTCCAGTCTACTGCTTAACTTAGACCTTTAGTCCAGTCTACTGCTTAACTTAGACCTGTATGTCCAGTCTACTGCTTAACTTAGACCTTTAGTCCAGTCTACTGCTTAACTTAGACCTTTATGTCCAGTCTACTGCTTAACTTAGACCTTTATGTCCAGTCTATTGCTTAACTTAGACCTGTATGTCCAGTCTACTGCTTAACTTAGACCTTTAGTACAGTCTACTGCTTAACTTAAACCTGTATGTCCAGTCTACTGCTTAACTTAGACCTGTATGTCCAGTCTACTGCTTAACTTAGACCTTTAGTCCAGTCTACTGCTTAACTTAGACCTGTATGTCCAGTCTACTGCTTAACTTAGACCTGTATGTCCAGTCTACTGCTTAACTTAGACCTGTATGTCCAGTCTACTGCTTAACTTAGACCTTTAGTCCAGTCTACTGCTTAACTTAGACCTGTATGTCCAGTCTACTGCTTAACTTAGACCTTTAGTCCAGTCTACTGCTTAACTTAGACCTGTATGTCCAGTCTACTGCTTAACTTAGACCTTCATGTCCAGTCTACTGCTTAACTTAAACCTTTATGTCCAGTCTACTGCTTAACTTAGACCTTTATGTCCAGTCTACTGCTTAACTTAAACCTGTATGTCCAGTCTACTGCTTAACTTAAACCTGTATGTCCAGTCTACTGCTTAACTTAGACCTTTATGTCCAGTCTACTGCTTAACTTAAACCTGTATGTCCAGTCTACTGCTTAACTTAAACCTGTATGTCCAGTCTACTGCTTAACTTAAACCTGTATGTCCAGTCTACTGCTTAACTTAGACCTTTATGTCCAGTCTACTGCTTAACTTAAACCTTTATGTCCAGTCTACTGCTTAACTTAAACCTGTATGTCCAGCCTACTGCTTAACTTAAACCTGTATGTCCAGTCTACTGCTTAACTTAAACCTGTATGTCCAGTCTACTGCTTAACTTAGACCTTTATGTCCAGTCTACTGCTTAACTTAAACCTTTATGTCCAGTCTACTGCTTAACTTAGACCTTTAGTCCAGTCTACTGCTTAACTTTGACCTGTATGTCCAGTCTACTGCTTAACTTAGACCTTTAGTCCAGTCTACTGCTTAACTTAGACCTTTATGTCCAGTCTACTGCTTAACTTAGACCTGTATGTCCAGTCTACTGCTTAACTTAGACCTTTATGTCCAGTCTACTGCTTAACTTAGACCTTTAGTCCAGTCTACTGCTTAACTTAGACCTTTATGTCCAGTCTACTGCTTAACTTAGACCTTTATGTCCAGTCTATTGCTTAACTTAGACCTGTATGTCCAGTCTACTGCTTAACTTAGACCTTTAGTCCAGTCTACTGCTTAACTTAAACCTGTATGTCCAGTCTACTGCTTAACTTAGACCTTTAGTCCAGTTTACTGCTTAACTTAGACCTGTATGTCCAGTCTACTGCTTAACTTAGACCTTTAGTCCAGTCTACTGCTTAACTTAAACCTGTATGTCCAGTCTACTGCTTAACTTAGCCCTTTATGTCCAGTCTACTGCTTAACTTTGACCTTTATGTCCAGTCTACTGCTTAACTTAGACCTTTATGTCCAGTCTACTCTTTAACTTAAACCTTTATGTCCAGTCTACTGCTTAACTTAGACCTTTAGTCCAGTCTACTGCTTAACTTAGACCTTTATGTCCAGTCTACTGCTTAACTTAAACCTTTATGTCCAGTCTACTGCTTAACTTAAACCTTTATGTCCAGTCTACTGCTTAACTTAGACCTTTAGTCCAGTCTACTGCTTAACTTAGACCTTTATGTCCAGTCTACTGCTTAACTTAGACCTGTATGTCCAGTCTACTGCTTAACTTAGACCTTTAGTCCAGTCTACTGCTTAACTTAGACCTTTATGTCCAGTCTACTGCTTAACTTAGACCTGTATGTCCAGTCTACTGCTTAACTTAGACCTTTATGTCCAGTCTACTGCTTAACTTAGACCTTTAGTCCAGTCTACTGCTTAACTTAAACCTTTATGTCCAGTCTACTGCTTAACTTAGACCTTTATGTCCAGTCTATTGCTTAACTTAAACCTTTATGTCCAGTCTACTGCTTAACTTAGACCTTTAGTCCAGTCTACTGCTTAACTTAAACCTGTATGTCCAGTCTACTGCTTAACTTAGACCTTTAGTCCAGTTTACTGCTTAACTTAGACCTGTATGTCCAGTCTACTGCTTAACTTAGACCTTTAGTCCAGTCTACTGCTTAACTTAGACCTTTATGTCCAGTCTACTGCTTAACTTAGACCTTTATGTCCAGTCTACTGCTTAACTTAGACCTGTATGTCCAGTCTACTGCTTAACTTAGACCTTTATGTCCAGTCTACTGCTTAACTTAGACCTTTAGTCCAGTCTACTGCTTAACTTAGACCTTTATGTCCAGTCTACTGCTTAACTTAGACCTTTATGTCCAGTCTATTGCTTAACTTAGACCTGTATGTCCAGTCTACTGCTTAACTTAGACCTTTAGTCCAGTCTACTGCTTAACTTAAACCTGTATGTCCAGTCTACTGCTTAACTTAGACCTTTAGTCCAGTCTACTGCTTAACTTAGACCTGTATGTCCAGTCTACTGCTTAACTTAGACCTTTAGTCCAGTCTACTGCTTAACTTAAACCTGTATGTCCAGTCTACTGCTTAACTTAGACCTTTATGTCCAGTCTACTGCTTAACTTTGACCTTTATGTCCAGTCTACTGCTTAACTTAGACCTTTATGTCCAGTCTACTCTTTAACTTAAACCTTTATGTCCAGTCTACTGCTTAACTTAGACCTTTAGTCCAGTCTACTGCTTAACTTAGACCTTTATGTCCAGTCTACTGCTTAACTTAAACCTTTATGTCCAGTCTACTGCTTAACTTAAACCTTTATGTCCAGTCTACTGCTTAACTTAGACCTTTAGTCCAGTCTACTGCTTAACTTAGACCTTTATGTCCAGTCTACTGCTTAACTTAGACCTGTATGTCCAGTCTACTGCTTAACTTAGACCTTTAGTCCAGTCTACTGCTTAACTTAGACCTTTATGTCCAGTCTACTGCTTAACTTAGACCTGTATGTCCAGTCTACTGCTTAACTTAGACCTTTATGTCCAGTCTACTGCTTAACTTAGACCTTTAGTCCAGTCTACTGCTTAACTTAGACCTTTATGTCCAGTCTACTGCTTAACTTAGACCTTTATGTCCAGTCTATTGCTTAACTTAGACCTGTATGTCCAGTCTACTGCTTAACTTAGACCTTTAGTCCAGTCTACTGCTTAACTTAAACCTGTATGTCCAGTCTACTGCTTAACTTAGACCTTTAGTCCAGTTTACTGCTTAACTTAGACCTGTATGTCCAGTCTACTGCTTAACTTAGACCTTTAGTCCAGTCTACTGCTTAACTTAAACCTGTATGTCCAGTCTACTGCTTAACTTAGACCTTTATGTCCAGTCTACTGCTTAACTTTGACCTTTATGTCCAGTCTACTGCTTAACTTAGACCTTTATGTCCAGTCTACTCTTTAACTTAAACCTTTATGTCCAGTCTACTGCTTAACTTAGACCTTTAGTCCAGTCTACTGCTTAACTTAGACCTTTATGTCCAGTCTACTGCTTAACTTAAACCTTTATGTCCAGTCTACTGCTTAACTTAAACCTTTATGTCCAGTCTACTGCTTAACTTAGACCTTTAGTCCAGTCTACTGCTTAACTTAGACCTTTATGTCCAGTCTACTGCTTAACTTAGACCTGTATGTCCAGTCTACTGCTTAACTTAGACCTTTATGTCCAGTCTACTGCTTAACTTTGACCTGTATGTCCAGTCTACTGCTTAACTTTGACCTTTATGTCCAGTCTACTGCTTAACTTAGACCTTTATGTCCAGTCTACTGCTTAACTTAGACCTGTATGTCCAGTCTACTGCTTAACTTTGACCTTTATGTCCAGTCTACTGCTTAACTTTAACCTTTATGTCCAGTCTACTGCTTAACTTAGACCTTTATGTCCGGTATACTGCTTAACTTAGACCTTTATGTCCGGTCTACTGCTTAACTTAGACCTGTATGTCCAGTCTACTGCTTAACTTAGACCTTTATGTCCGGTCTACTGCTTAAACACGCTTCACAAAGACAGGATGTTGGAAATGGATGCAGGTTTTCAGAGCTTTTTTGGGGAACTCAGGATATTCTGCCTTGATTTTAGACTAGAACACCGGCAGCGTTGAAACAGACTTTTAAGTTTCATTTTGGGGGTTCAGACTGATATATCCAGTCATTTTTCAAAATAAAACATCATCCGAACTTTTTTTTTTGTGACTTTTATTTCAATCATTCTTTCTGTGCGGTCCGGTACCAAGGGACCCACGGACCGGTACCACTCACTCGCGGGTTTCTCCAATGTCACCGACCCCGGCTTCAAGGCGGCAAGGTTTAGATAGCTGAAATGTCTTTCCGCTTAAACTCACGGCCAGGATTAAAAGAAGCCAATGTTGAATGTCTGTCAGCGCTGGAGGCCTCCTCAGATGCGTTGTACCGCCAAACATTCACCCAAACATCCTCCCGGTGCGTCTTGTGATGTCAGACTGCAGTCTTGAATACGCCCTCCACGCCTCTCTTTCTGGTTTCTTGTGTGGACCTTACTGTAAATAGTTTGCTTTGCGAACCATCCACTTTCCAGCTCCACATTATTTTTTTTAACCTTTCAATATGTCATATTGCTGCTGCAGCTCTCTGAGTTCACTAAAGGGGAACAAGCATCTTAATGGACGGCATACGCACTTCCTCTGCGCTCGGAGTCACACACCCTCACACTGACGCTGTGTTCCACTTTGATCCTGCAGTAAAAGCTGCAAAAAACGTTAAAAAAGAGCATCATCTCAACGAGCTGAAAGTGCGTTTTCTCCAAGACGATCGAAGTGACCACTTAAGAGTGAATAATGGTTGAGTTTACACTTTGTTTGCACAGCTCTCTCTCTCTCTCTCTCTCTCTCTCTCTCTCTCTCTCTCTCTCTCTCTCTCTCTCTCTCTCTCTCTCTATGTGTGCTCAACACAATTGACTTCTGCTGTAAATTCCCAAACAGTTATTACATTATCAGTATATTATTGCCGACATGTGAATCAATGTACTGCATGAGTTGGATTGCAGTGAAAGTAGAGTTTGTTTATTA
>NC_136598.1:590028-617528 GCF_910589615.1 Taurulus bubalis | reverse complement strand
CTTGTGTTGACAGCTCATGGCAACGGGGTGATGGAGTGAGGAGCTCCAGTCAGTTGGATGATTCGGTGCAGTCCACCCTGCTGATTCATCCTCCACTCCGACTCCCAACCACAGGTTTTATTCTCTGGGTGATCCTGACTTCTGACCTCAGTGTGGAATGAGGAAAGTAAAGACTGAAAGCCCCCTCCGAGGATCTGCAAAGAATCACATTAGCATTTCATATCTGAGTCTTGGACTGGACATGAGAAACAACAAAACTTTCAGCGACGATTATGGTTTCACATGAGTGTTCAAACTACTGCAATTTGAATGCAATATCATCATATCATCACCCCAATTATTGTTGGGAGAAAATACATTTGTTTTTATTTTAATACACATACTGTAGTGGTAGCACATGATTCAATTCAATTCAGTTTATTTTATATAGCCCAACATCACAAATACAAGTTTGCCTCGGAGGGCTTTACAATCTGTACACATGACATCCCTGTCCCGGGACCTCACATCGGATCAGGAAAAACTCCCCCAATAAAGATAGTAAAAACCCTTTCACAGAGAAAAGAAAGGGGAAGAAACCTGAAGGAGAGCAACAGAGGAGGATCCCTCTCCCCGGATGGACAGAAGCAATAGATGTCATGTGGCCAGAATGAATAACGTAACGGAGTTACAGCACATTACATGAATGTGACAGAAATGATTCATATAATGAGTAGTAGGCATGGTCCATGATCCAGATAGCCACGACCCATGAAGCAGAAGGAGGTAGAGAGGAGGGGCATCAGCAGGGCCATGGCAGCAGGCAGGACCGGTTCCAGACCAGTTGCATCAGCAGGGCCATGGCAGTAGGCAGGACTGGTTCCAGTCAGCCACGATCCATGCATGACATGTCTACTTCCCATTCAATGACAGTTGCAGGTACATTGTAGTTAGGGTTTCTCCAGGATGTGAAGTAAGAATACATTCAGACTGTTTTTTATGTTAATTCATAGTTCTTGCCTCAATCTTGTCTCAATATTACTGCTGATGGGTTGTTTTCGTATTAGTGTTCACCCACTCCGGTAAACAAGTCATGAGTATAAATGTTAATATGCAATTATTGGATTGACCTCCAACACAACAGAGGCATGTCAAGGTCTCAGCGCATGTCTCTGAATTCATAATTTGCCATTTTTTCCAAACCGTTTTTTCAAAAGTCTGTTAAGTCTCAAAGTCATAAGAATAATTATTTCTTTCAAGTTTAGTTTTTACGTTACATAACAGTGTGGTTGGATTGTTGTTTTGTTAAATCTGTTGGCCTTGATATTGACCTTGTAATTAAGAGCAGATATGAACAGTTTCTCGCCGCCTTTGAAATGAACAGTTACAGCTCACGAAAGCCACAACGCAGTGAGCTGCCTCTGCAGACACAGTGCATGCATTTGTAAAGTACGAGTGTAAATAGTTTAAGCTGGTTAATGGTGTCGCTCTAAACTAGACAGCAACATACATTTGGGAAGTTAACTGGGATTGTAAGGCGGTCCTTCAATGTGGACCAGGACACATGCGCTCACACACTGTTCAAAGAAATGTGGCCATACGGGGACCTCGGCCTTGAGTGCATTCTCCCCTGTACTTGTAATCAGATCACCCACGATGCACCTTAACCCTAGAACACTAGCGTTAAAAATAGTTACACTATCACTAACATTGGGTATATTTCACACGATATGTGCCTGATAAAATAGACTCATCAAAATATATTAAAATACAACAATACAAGGGAAGTTGAAGTACTCTTCTTTTATTGTACCCTATAGAATTTCTCATAAAACGATAAACAGGTATCATGGGGAGACCCTGAAAAAAGGCTAAAAATTGGGTGAAAAATAGGGAATCGTCAATAAAACACGATTAAAAATATAAATAAAGCAGCTATGAACTTGTTATTTGGTCGACATGTTGCTGGGACATGTGAGTCTTGTCCTGTGAAGGAAAAGTCTCCTTCAATGTTAAAACACATCCAGAATTTGTTCACCCTCTATCACTAACGTCCAGCGAAAATCACCCGAACACGTTCCTGTTGAAAAAAACAAGGATTAGAGCAGGATGACACGCCTACCTCCAATAAGACACGCCTACCTCCAATAATACACGCCTACCTCCGATAAGACACGCCTACCTCCAATAAGACACGCCTACCTCCAATAATACACGCCTACCTCCGATAAGACACGCCTACCTCCAATAAGACACGCCTACCTTCAATAAGACATGCCTACCTCCAATAAGACACGCCTACCTTCAATAAGACATGCCTACCTCAAATAAGACACGCCTACCTCCAATAAGACATGCCTACCTCCAATAAGACACGCCTACCTTCAATAAGACACGCCTACCTTCAATAAGACATGCCTACCTCCGATAAGACACGCCTACCTCCAATAAGACACGCCTACCTCCAATAATACACACCTACCTCCGATAAGACACGCCTACCTCCAATAAGACACGCCTACCTTCAATAAGACATGCCTACCTCCAATAAGACACGCCTACCTTCAATAAGACATGCCTACCTCCAATAAGACACGCCTACCTCCAATAAGACATGCCTACCTCCAATAAGACACGCCTACCTTCAATAAGACACGCCTACCTTCAATAAGACACGCCTACCTCCAATAAGACACGCCTACCTTCAATAGGACACGCCTACCTTCAATACGACACGCCTACCTCCGATAAGACACGCCTACCTCCAATAAGACACGCCTACCTCCAATAATACACGCCTACCTCCAATAAGACACGCCTACCTTCAATAAGACATGCCTACCTCCAATAAGACACGCCTACCTTCAATAAGACATGCCTACCTCCAATAAGACACGCCTACCTCCAATAAGACACGCCTACCTCCAATAAGACATGCCTACCTCCAATAAGACACGCCTACCTTCAATAAGACACGCCTACCTTCAATAAGACATGCCTACCTCCAATAAGACACGCCTACCTCCAATAAGACACGCCTACCTCCAATAAGACATGCCTACCTCCAATAAGACACGCCTACCTTCAATAAGACACGCCTACCTTCAATAAGACATGCCTACCTCCAATAAGACACGCCTACCTTCAATAAGACACGCCTACCTTCAATAAGACACGCCTACCTCCAAAAAGACACGCCTACCTTCAATAAGACACGCCTACCTCCAATAAGACACGCCTACCTTCAATAACGTCAGTGAGCAGCATGAAGCTGGACTCAGACAAATAACGTAAGCACAATCGCTCGGGTGAAAATCAGCTGATGTTAGTGTTCTAGGGTTAAAGCAAGGTCTGAACAGGGCCAATGAGTCTTGGTACATTTGTCTTATATTTCACGGTCAAGAAATAAGCACATTTGATTTCCCATTAATTTTTCACAATAAAAACATATTTTTGCTTGCTCTGCCTGCAGGATTAGTAGGCTCATGTTATTGAGTTAATTAAAAGCTATTATTTTGAAGCAGCAAAATCAGGAAACGTTGAGTGGGTTCTCCTCCTCTCCTCTCTCCAGTGTGGTAGGAAGATGACGGAGACCCTTCGGTTGCGAGTAAGATCCGATCTGGGAGCTGATCAGTGAGGAGCAGGTCACACAGCAGCACGGAGCGCGTGGAGAATTAGGAAAAGAAACAGATTAAAGATTTTCAGAAAAGCAGAAGAAAGAAACTGTCCTGTCATTATCTCATACTCTCTCCCGCCTCCGCACTCCCTCCCTTATCTCCTCCCATTATTCCCTGCCATCACACCTCTCCCTGTCAGTATGGTGTTTTCTATTTCTAAATGGATGTCTTCAGCCTGCATCCTCTGCTTCTCCTCAGCATCCACGCATGAATACAACTGTAAATGTATGTTTCCTTTCGTCTCTATGTTGATGTCCTTCCTTTTTCTTTGAACCACCCACTCTTTAAATTTATTCTTCTGTTTTGTCTTCATCCGCCCCTCTGGAATCTTACACTGTCTGGATTTATTGCCTCAATTTCTACTTGTTGCTTCTGTTTTTTGTTGTACTACCTCTCTGACTCTGTCCTCTGACCGTGTCTTTGTGTGTGTGCGCTGAGTGTATCTTGTGCCTGCATGGATGGCTGGCACTGCGGATATTGTGTATTTTTAGTTTTACTGTGTGTGTGTGTGTGTGTGTGTGTGTGTGTGTGTGTTGGAGGAATTCCAAGTTTTTACTATTTTCTTTAGACACAATCAAATGTCATGAGGCGCTTTATTAAGGGACACGTCTCCCTCTGTACTACTTTATTGACCATTGTTATCACCGACAGTAGGTGAACAGATTCATCTTCCGGGCCAATGTGAGTGCTGTGTTATTGACACGGCTACATCTAGTCTAACACTGCCAGACTCCCTCTCCTCGCCGAGGGGATTGTGGGTATTTGATTTGGGCTCTGTCTCCATCTGGGCTCCAGCAGGAAAGAGAATTGCAAAGAAGCAGCGCCGTGCTGTTTCCAATACCTTCCGGCATGCTGGGGAGTTCAGGCTCCACTCCGGCTTTTGAGAGATGCAGGAGGCGAGGTGACCAGCGAGGTGGCTTCAGCTCCAGATAAGGAAGGGTTGAATATATAAACCAGCCGTGATGGGAAAAGATATCCAGTGTGGTGGAGGCAAAAGTCTATTTTATAATTATATCATCTAAATTCAACAAAATGGGGATTTAATGTGAAACTCTCGCTCGTCTCCGTCGGGCCGGGTTCATGCCAACCACACACGTCTTCTAGTCCCCATGGTATTCATGTGTGTCGCAAAGGAGGAAGTCCGGTGAGGTAGAACACAGAGCAACACAGTCTGTGTAGGCAGGGCGTCAGGGTGGATGGGCGAGCCAACCAACAAGACTTTCACCCTGCTGCTGTTTTGGGTTTTACTCGGGAGTAAAACCAGCTACATCTAAGAAAATGTGTATGTAATCCACCAACTCATGAAGCAGGAAGTAAAGACTACAAAGAGGGAGGTGGAGCGGTTGCCTAGACCCTACCTAAGTCTGAGGATGGAAGTTTATTTTGAAAAGACTGTGCATGTAACAAGTGGACATCTTGTTGCCATTGGTATTTCAACGGGGATCCCCCCCAAAAAGAGAAATGCATTGAATACATTCAGTTTCCTCACCGGTGGTCAGAAGGCAGTGGAGCATGCAGGCCGGTGTGATGGGAGGAAAAGTAGTAAGGACGACGGAGAGGAAAGGTCGAAGAAGCAGAGAGGGAGGAACCAAAGTGGGTTGCATCTGGATGAACTCGCTCTCACACAAACACGCACAGCGCTTTCCCGTGTTTTCAGCTGTCGTCTGCATGGACAGAAGTCTGATCCACATTATCCAGTGTGGACAACACACACACACACACACACACACACACACACACACACACACACACACACACAGGATGAAAAAAATCTCCTGACCATCTAGAGGGAAAATATTATATTTTATGTTATTTTCATGAACAGATGTCTTCTCTACAGAAGCAACACTCGATCTTAGAGTTGTTAACTTAGTTTTCTCCAGTTAAGCTCACTTCTGTTCATGTCACTGTTTTCTTTGTGTGGCGATCATGAATAACGTTAATTTATCAAACAAACCGCGGAGATGCTGATCGACATTACATAAATTTAAAATCAACATTGTTAGACAAAAAAATACAGCAGAAGATAGTTGTGTTTCTTTCCATTTGTATCTATAATTGTACTATATATATATATATATATATATATATATATATATATATATATATATATATATTACATTAATATGATAGTATTTGTGTTGTAGTATACATATTTTATTATTTATTCATAATGATTTATTATATATATAATAAATATATATTTATATATATAGTTATAATGTCCTCAACAGTATTGGGGGCTCGTGTGACGTTGCTTCACAAAGTAAAATGTCTGCAAGAATGTTTTATTTTTCCTTTAAACAAGGTTTACAAATGAGTCTGCGTGTTCATCTCAGACTAATGTGTTCCATCATTTGCTAAACTGCTAGCCACAACAACGAGTGGCCAATTAATGAGGCTTCAAATCAGAGTGAAATCACATCGTTAAGGACCAGAGATAAACGCAGGGACGTTCTGCTTTTTTAAATCCCAAATTACAAATGATCTCATGTTCCATTTTGTTCTGCGACCGCAGCAACAGAAGCACCGTCCCCCGTGGCATTGTGCTCATTGGTCGTGAAAATATATATATATTGTTTTAAGGAGGCTGAAACCACTTGTTCACCACAAGTTGTTGTAGCTTTGACTGACAACACGGACAACGGGCATTACAAAAAGCATAATGTGTCTGTCACAAATTGATGGAACAAATGGGAGCCGTCAAGTTGTTGAAGAGCCTCTGAATGAATTAACAGTCAGGGAGAAATGTATTCAATTTAACTCAACCGTCAGTCGGAAATATCGAAAAAATAGAATAGATTATGTATTACACTATTGTCCACCAGGGTAGAAATTGGTCTTAGGCTCACTCGACACAAGAAACAACAACTTAAAAAGCAGTTCAAGGTCACACAGACAAGGTCACGCTGGACATGAAAACACTTCTGTGGCTCAAATCTCCTCAGTCACTTTGTTGAGTTAAGAATATTGATTCAAACTCTGGATGAAGGACTCAAGTAGATTCTTAGTTGTTGGAGAGATTCAGCGGGGGGGGATTCCAACTATGATATAATAATTCCACCAACATAATATAACAATGTATTAGCCGAACCATCGTACTTTTGACAGATGCATTTTTTTTTGTTAAAAGACAAAATCCTTTTGACCTTTTTGTCTCCTATAACTCAACTACTTAATTTTCAAATCATGGGAATACTTTTTGAAGGAGTTGTCTCATTCTTTCTGAGGGATATTGACTGCCTCAGATCCAGCTTTGGTGGTCCGGAGGGCTGAATGTCATTCCATTTTATTGGACTTCATTGTGTGTGTTGCACTAAGTGGAAAGTTGCTCTGGATGAAATGTCAGAAGAATGTCACCGGGACCTTTGGAGACACGTTGTTCATGTGGAGGCTAACTTTATATATATTAGGCCAAGTTTATTTTGAGCCCTCGTAGGAGACACAGACACATCTGATCAATAACTGCTTTAATAAGTGAAGATGCAACTTGAAGATGAATCCTTACGCATTGTTTGCTCGATGGCCTGGAAGTGAACTGACAAACAAAATGAGAAACAGAATGAAAACACTACAGGTTTGTTTTTCAATTGTAATTCTCTTGAGGTGTCTCCCCTAAACAACCACACATTTATTGTAAACACACAATCAAGGGGCATTTTCAGAACTATTCATCTTTCTATACTTATTCTTAGAGTCTGCATTCCTTGATTCCATTTGCTGGTTCCTTGCTGACCTTCGTTATTGCCTTTAATGCATCTTGTTTCTTTAAGAACTGTCTCCGGGAGGATCAGTAAAGTGTAGAGATTCATATACATATTTAAATATGTCATATAATTGTTGTGACACTTCATTAAACAAACATGATATTATTTGTAGTGAATTCAGTTCTCTGGTTTGATGCACACACCGTGTTTTGTTTACTTCCACACTCAGTTGATGGTGAGTGTATTTGACATGTAGTGCTAGAAGTGTGATCTTCATTGGCCATGATGCTGGTTTAATGCCAAGAATCTAAAGAATTCTCCTTCACAGAGAATCTTTCCTCGCTATTAATATGTGCCACCCTGCCTTAAACATCTCCTAAAGCAGAGTTAGCGTTACTGTCCCATGCTGTTTATTACGTTGATTCAATACCTGAGCAGAACAAGACACATCTGTTATCTGATCTCCCGTTATTGGCTTCCGATTCTGGAAAACAAGTAAACTCCAAAACCATCACAGCTGATCTGCATGTGACCCTTCTGGTGAGGCTCCACAATGATCCTATGCAATCCTTTCCCCACTAGGGTGATGCTGTCTGGAGAAGCACTGACAGCCAATTACCAATCTATTACTCCTATTGATTATCTATGTAACCTCTTGTAATATTGATCGTCACTACTAATCCCCTCACTGATGCACTTTCTTGTACTACTCATGTTCACGCATACGTGACTGACGTGATTAGTAGATCCCAATCGATTTTTGTCCCAATCAATTGATCAGCCTTAGACATTTATTTACATGTACATACCATTGTATTCATATATTTCACTGCTTTTGTGAACCTACGACCTTTGGTGAATCGATGTCTAGCACCAAAACCGTTCGTCCACGTGTGAGTAAAGTTATGTTTTCACAAGAGATATGAAGAATTTCCAAAATCGAGATTACATTTTTCAGCTTTAGAGTCATATTTTCTCTTTACACTTTAGCCTTATGACAGTGATGCCTAATTACATAGAGAGCTGAGATTGTTCTGCAATGTTTGATGTAAAACATGGGTATGTATCTGATATACAAGTGCCTTAAAAGGAGAATTTAAGAAATGATGTAAAATCGAGAAAATGACCTCAGTGCCCAGAGGGTTAAATAGTGACTCAGGAAGTAGTTTATGGGACCTCAACCAAACATCTTACCACCACTTACAGTAGGTTGTACAGCATGATACTTGATCAGTGTATATACATATATATGTCACGATAAAATACAAATGGCTATTGCCTCCACCTAAGGAAGACAAAAGGTGTTTTCCTGTGGGGCAAAAGGACTTGATTGACCCTCAGCATAAGGTCAGAGCATTGGAAATATCAAAGCAATCATGCTCCCGGTTGGTGAGTGCCCCTCTGACGTCGTTCACAGTTTGAACTGTCAAGAACCGTCTAAACATCTTTATTGAACAAGTAGGGAGTGAGAATCTGGGAAAATATGTTAGTTATACACTAGAACCTGAATATTACACGGTCTAGAAATGTAGGTGTGCAGCAACACTTTGTTTTCACCCTGAGACACGAAGGCATTGTTTTGCAGTGAGTGAGCAACACTCACCAGACATCACCTGGGCCCTGTTTCTCGTACCTGGCTAAACAAAGTCAAGCAAATGTCCTCATCTCCAGCTTAAATTAGCGAGATGATTGACATCAGGCTACCTGGGTTTCTTCACGGCTGATCCACGCTGAAACGTCTCGTTAATTCTAGCCAGACGTCAGTCATCTGGATAAATGCGCCGCTCCTCTTCAGGAGGATAATAATGGAGCACTGACACCACCATGTTCTAACAGTACAATGGACAATAAACTCAGAGGAACCTCTTTTTATTTCTCCACTGAGAAGCAGGAGATGATCATGAAGGCATATGAGGAAGTCAGTACCGTAGTCATTCACAGCAAACGCGTTGCGAATATTCCAACGTTTTTGCAACATTGTTGCCGTGAACACAACTTTAACTCCGCCCCCTCTGAGAGACATAAGCGTCGCAAATATATCAGACAAGTTAAATGCGTCAGTGTTGAGAAAAAGCCTGACCTACGTCATCTTATCCTGACAATTAGCCGCTAACTCAGTAAGCCAGGTACGAGGAACAGGGCCCAGCTGCTACATTCAGTTCATAACAACAACAACAAAAAAGTGACTCGAACTCCAAGCGTCCCTGAGATGAAGAACCAGGCTTTCCTCTCAGTTAGTTGTTGTCTTTTCAGTTTGTAAAATAAAATAATAAAAAACTTCGGCACTGATCATTAAACTGTTCAGAGTTTAACTTTTTTTTCGATTTAAGGTGAAACGCAGGCAAGGGGTGAGAGACATCCGATGCCCGGAGCACATACAGTGAGCAGAGAATGCATTAACCCCATTAGGATGAATGAAACATGGTCATTATAGCGCAGGCTGTACTCGGGGCCTGAAACGTTTCCAGGCTCTGCAGGCTCCATTAGAAAAACACCTTCAGCGTTTATGTTTTCTTTTATTTCCTCTCTTTTAAAAGTCAATTAGCTTGAAAAATCGTTGAAGTGGGAGTTGGAAGTTTGGAAGGTCAACGGTTTCTCTAATTAATGAGACGATGTGGAGTTTAGTTTGTTGTCCTACTTTAAAGAACACGGCTGCTTCAAACGACTCTGAAAATAGTTTATTGCCTAATCCATTTAATCCCCAATTTTCATGAAAACATCCAATGCATATTTTGTTATGAACCCTTTGAAATAAACAATGGAAGTAGGTGGAAAGTGGGTTTATTTGTTTGAGGGGTAGTTAATAGACTGGATTAACATGTTTCTAATGGTATGCAGTCACCAAACTCATTCTATACCATAGCCCTTTATTATCAATTCATGTATTACAGATCAATATCATCAGCAGTATTATCATCACGCACCATGTCGTGCCAATGGAAATGTCTTGGTCTCTCTGTTCGTTCCTGTCCTCTGATTCATCACGACACCCTTGGCTTCTTAATGTGTACACAAGGCCTCCTGTGAATCAACTGGGACATTGAAAGAGGTCATTTGAATTTCACTTTGGTTAAATTGACTTTAATTTAGTCCGTTCATGATCAGAATCTCAAGGTTTTGATCCAAACCGAGCTGGAGCACTGAAACAAAATGCAATCTTTTTTTTCTAATTAGAGGGGGCAGCTGAAAACACGTTCTGATCTGACCTTCATCTTTAGCACGGTTGCATTGATAAAATAACAAAATGTAATAACTAGTGCTCACAGAACAACAGCACAGTTTATTTGCTTCAATGAATTGAAGTGTTTCTAAAAAAAAATGGGATAACTACACCAGAGATAATATTTCATTACTGATTTAAACCATTAAGCATTTAGTCGAAGTTCACTTATTCAATATGGTTGAAAGCTTTAGGAATACATAATTATTAGTTTTTATTTTAAATTATCTTGGCTCTTAAATGAATTTTGACGTGAATGTGTTTATTTTGCACTCTGTCTTTTGTCATTTTATGTTTTATGCAAAGCACTTTCAATTGCCTTGCTGCTGAAATGTGTTATATACATAAACTGGCCTGGCCTTGGCTTAAGTGAGTGGACCTTGCGTTCAGAATTTGATTAATTATGCATAATAAGTTTTATTTTGGATGGCACTGCTGAATTATATATTCACAAAGCTGAAGAAACGTGAGCAAGAAATGATTTACTTTCTAAAAACTGTATTAACAGAATCACATGTATACCTTTTTTTTATTGGCCGATGCTGTGAGCACCCAGATGGAGCCAACAATACTACATGTAGACTAACGTGGGCTATGTAGACTAGTGCGGGCCATGTAGACTAGTGTGAGCCATGTAGACTAGTGTGAGCCATGTAGACTAGTGTGAGCCATGTAGACTAGTGTGGGCCATGTAGACTAGTGTGGGCCATGTAGACTAGTGCGGGCCATGTAGACTACTGTGGGCCATGTAGACTAGTGCGGGCCATGTAGACTATTGTGGGCCATGTAGACTAGTGTGTACCATGTAGACTAACGTGGGCTATGTAGACTAGTGTGAGCCATGTAGACTAGTGCGGGCCATGTAGACTACTGTGGGCCATGTAGACTAGTGCGGGCCATGTAGACTAGTGTGAGCCATGTAGACTAGTGTGGGCCATGTAGACTACTGTGGGCCATGTAGACTAGTGTGATCCATGTAGACTAGTGTGGGCCATGTAGACTAGTGTGAGCCATATAGACTAGTGTGATCCATGTAGACTAGTGTGGGCCATGTAGACTAGTGTGAGCCATGTAGACTAGTGTGAGCCATGTAGACTAGTGTGATCCATGTAGACTAGTGTGATCCATGTAGACTACTGTGAGCCATATAGACTAGTGTGATCCATGTAGACTAGTGTGGGCCATGTAGACTACTGTGAGCCATGTAGACTAGTGTGAGCCATGTAGACTAGTGTGAGCCATGTAGACTAGTGTGAGCCATGTAGACTAGTGTGAGCCATGTAGACTAGTGCGGGCCATGTAGACTAGTGTGAGCCATGTAGACTAGTGTTGGCCATGTAGACTAGTGTGAGCCATGTAGACTAGTGTGAGCCATATAGACTAGTGTGAGCCATGTAGACTAGTGTGAGCCATGTAGACTAGTGTGGGCCATGTAGACTAGTGTGAGCCATGTAGACTAGTGTGAGCCATATAGACTAGTGTGAGCCATGTAGACTAGTGTGAGCCATGTAGACTAGTGTGAGCCATGTAGACTAGTGCGGGCCATGTAGACTAGTGTGAGCCATGTAGACTAGTGCGGGCCATGTAGACTAGTGTGAGCCATGTAGACTAGTGTGGGCCATGTAGACTAGTGCGGGCCATGTAGACTAGTGTGAGCCATGTAGACTAGTGTGAGCCATGTAGACTAGTGCGGGCCATGTAGACTAGTGTGAGCCATGTAGACTAGTGTGGGCCATGTAGACTAGTATGAGCCATATAGACTAGTGTGGGCCATATAGACTAGTGCGAGCCATATAGACTAGTGTGAGCCATGTAGACTAGTGTGAGCCTTGTAGACTACTGTGGGCCATGTAGACTAGTGTGGGCCATGTAGACTAGTGTGAGCCATGTAGACTAGTGTGGGCCATGTAGACTAGTGTGGGCCATGTAGACTAGTGTGAGCCTTGTAGACTAGTGTGGGCCATGTAGACTAGTGTGGGCCATGTAGACTAGTGTGAGCCATGTAGACTAGTGTGAGCCATGTAGACTAGTGCCAGCCATGTAGACTAGTGCGGGCCATGTATACTAGTGCGGGCCATGTAGACTAGTGTGAGCCATGTAGACTAGTGTGTACCATGTAGACTACGGTGAGCCATATGGACTAGTGTGGGCCATATAGACTAGTGTGGGCCATGTAGACTAGTGTGGGCCATGTAGACTAGTGTGGACCATATAGACTAGTGCGAGCCATGTAGACTAGTGTGGGCCATGTAGACTAGTGTGAGCCATGTAGACTAGTGTGGGCCATGTAGACTAGTGTGGGCCATGTAGACTAGTGCGGGCCATGTAGACTACTGTGTGGCATGTAGACTATGGTAGGACATGTAGACTACTGTGAGCCATATAGACTAGTGTGGGCCATATAGACTAGTGTGAGTCATGTAGACTAGTGTGGGCCATGTTGACTAGTGTGAGCCATGTAGACTAGTGTGGACCATGTAGACTAGTGTGGGCCATATAGACTAGTGCGAGCCATGTAGACTACTGTGGGCCATGTAGACTACTGTGTGGCATGTAGACTACTGTGTGCCATGTAGACTACGGTAGGACATGTAGACTACTGTGGGCCATGTAGACTACTGTGGGCCATGTAGACTAGTGTGGACCATATAGACTAGTGTGGGCCATATAGACTAGTGTGGGCCATGCAGACTAGTGCGGGCCATGTAGACTACTGTGTGGCATGTAGACTATGGTAGGACATGTAGACTACTGTGTACCATGTAGACTACTGTGAGCCATATAGACTAGTGTGGGCCATATAGACTAGTGCGAGCCATGTAGACTACTGTGGGCCATGTAGACTAGTGTGGACCATGTAGACTAGTGTGGACCATGTAGACTACTGTGGGCCATGTAGACTAGTGTGGGCCATGTAGACTACTGTGGACCATGTAGACTAGTGTGGGCCATGTAGACTAGTGTGGGCCATGTAGACTAGTGTGGGCCATGTAGACTACTGTGGACTATATAGACTAGTGCTAGCCATGTAGACTACTGTGGGCCATGTAGACTAGTGTGGACCATATAGACTAGTGTGGACCATATAGACTAGTGTGGGCCATGTAGACTAGTGTGGGCCATGTAGACTACTGTGGGCCATGTAGACTAGTGTGGGCCATGTAGACTACTGTGTGGCATGTAGACTACTGTGTGGCATGTAGACTACCGTGGGCCATGTAGACTACTGTGGGCCATGTAGACTACTGTGGGCCATGTAGACTATGGTAGGACATGTAGACTACTGTGGGCCATGCAGACTATGGTAGGACATGTAGACTACTGTGGGCCATGTAGACTACTGTGGGCCATGTAGACTATGGTAGGACATGTAGACTACTGTGGGCCATGCAGACTACTGTGGGCCATGCAGACTACCAGACTAACATGTACACACCAAATGTGTGTGCACTGAACAGGTCAAAGAAGCAGTGAAGGGCTGTGTGAGTTCCCGTCAGACCCCAGAATTTGCATTCCCCTGTGTAGGAAACACAGGGGAATTTAAATGACACATCCGATGAGTTTAAATGAGTTTGTGAGACAGGAAGTGTCACAAACTAATTTAAACTCCTCGGATGTGTCTCTTGGTGGCAACTTTGGCTCCTAGTCTTATGATTGACTCTCTCACTTGGCCATAATGGACGCTGCCCTCTTAATCTAGATCTATTCTCAAGAATAACCACCGTGTGCTGTTCATGTTTGAGCTACTTTATCTGTGGTGATTAACTTGATTTGGAAAAAGTCAGTTAAACGTCACGGTGCGAGTGCTAAATCAGGTCGTAATTCTGACAAATGAAACTGTGATGACACTGTAGTTTAACTTCACATTTATCTCAAGACCCAGCTGCCGTCCTTTTAAATCTTTTTCTACTTCACTACTTGTCTCTCTCATCTATCTCTGGACTATTCCTCTTCTGTGGCCACGCAGTTTAACAGTATGATTTAGAGCCACATACGACCTTCCTCCGCAATACATCACCTCTGACTCTTTACCTCTCTCTATTGACTGGCCCTCCTGTGGAGCTGCAGTAGGTCGGTGATGGATTTCCATGGAGCATTTATAGAAATGAACACACACTGTCAGCGATGACCTGAGATTTATGGTGCGGCCCCTTTTCTCTCAGTGGTAAAAGGAAGGGAAAATAGAAACCAGATTCATGTTTGGGCTTTTTTCTGGCTTCTGTGTTGTTTTGATGTTGTGTTGTTATCCGTGCATACCTGAGGGCTGAGGATTAGTCCACTCATCCGTTCTGTGGTAGTTGGTGGAGGGGGAATTGTTATTCTCTTTTTTTTTCACAGTCTAAAAATATTTTTCCAACGCAAACATACGTTTTAAATTGCATTGAAATTAATGAGCATTTGTATGATAAAACCTTGATTATTATAATATTCATATAATGCACCAGCTTGGCCTTGTTCTGAAAATATATCACAAAAACTATTTGAATGCCAAAAAAATTATAAAAAAGCTTATATACTGCCACAGGTAGACAAAAACAGCAGACAAAAACAGTTATATGCATGTTCATGTTGGAGAGCACCTCTCCAACATGAACATGCATAATTAACCTTCCGCAGCTGGTTCAATCGCTGGGGGCTCGGTGTGCATGGCAATTATTGCTGGACAGCATCCCTGCTACTGCTGACATATTTAAGAAGTCTACTTTCACGCTTTTTCCTTGTGGACAGACAGTTTTTGCATAAATCAATATAAAAACTTAAAATCTGAGTTTGCAAAATAACTTTGAAAAATAGTATGTTTTTTTGTCTTTCTTACATTTATATTGTCTACAAGAAAAAGGTAATTTCAAAAAGTAAGAAGGGCAGAGGAAACATGGGACATGGAGAGGGGAGTGAATGTGAAAGTAGAACAAAGTTCAAAAAGAGGTAGAAATCTCAGACAAGGACAGAATAAAGTGACAAAGGAGGTGTCAAGTGGAGAGAAAGCAATCCTGACATGCAGTTAAAGGGGAAAGGTGACAAAAACAGACAGCGGCGTGAAGGACGAGGGGAAACATAAAGACAGAGGGTGGAAGGAAATGCGACGTGTGAAAGAAGATAAAAAGTAGAAAAGGGGAAAAAAATGGAGGACAGACGTGACAAAAGGGCCCCTTTTGATATTCAGCCTCTATAGCGAGGAGGATTTCAGTCCATCAGCTCAGGGACGCCAGTACACTCCACCAAATCACCCACCTCATCAGTCATTCAAAACGCCTTCAGTCAGCCAGGAAATCGCCCATCAAACGGACGCACTCACCCGCAGCTCACCTCAGACTGCCACCAAATAGACTTGTCTGACTGACGGACTGGCACGTCCCGCTGGCTGCCTTCGGATTGGTGGATGCAAGCAAACAGCCAAACGGCCTTCAGCCTCATTACTGGTAAAAAGTGTCTTCCTGTCCGCAATCAAACATGAACAGTGCTTTTTTAGTTCCACCAGCATGTCACCTGGCTTCCTACCGCAGCGCCGTGACTCCTCCCAGGGCACGTTTTCACTCTCACTCTCAAGCTTCAAACTATTAACTCTCTGGAGTCAGAGTTCCTTTTCTCGATTTTACATAATTTTTTAAATTCACCTTTTTAAAGGCACTTGCATATGATAGATGCCCATGGTGTTTTACATCAGCAATTGCAGAACAATCTGAGCTCTCTATTTAATGAGGCACCATTGTCCTAAGGCACAAGTGTAAAGAGATAATATGGCTGAAAAATGTAATCTCCATTTTGGAAATTCTTCATATCTCTTGTGAAAACATAGCTTTACTCATGTGGACGAACTGTTTTGGTGCTAGAAATTGTTTTACCAAAGGTCTTAGGTTCACAAAAGCAGTGAAATATATGAATAAAATGGTAGATACATGTAAATAAATGTCTAAAACCAAATGTATTATTCTATTATTTGTTTGTTTGTCTTGTCTCCAGCTCTCCCTCTCTGATCACATTCAGCAGGGAGGAACTTTTTAACTTCTGTGAAACCACTGGATATTTTTTTTCACCAGTTTTCATTGAACCGGAATACTTTACTGAGATTTTGGTTGGAGGAGCAGCGGCTCTTCTCGGAATTCGGCGGAGACGCCGACGGGCAAATCGCGCAGGAGCGCTTGTTAAAGTGCGCCAGCGGGGATTTCGAACTGCGCTCCCGTCAATTCATCTGGCGAAGTCCACTCTCTGGTGAACACGATAGATGAACTGCTGCTCCTGAACAAAACTAATAGGGACTTTAGCAGATCTGCCGCCCTCTGCTTCAGCGAAGCCTGGCTCGGTGCGCACATCGCGGACAGCGCACTACGTCTGCCGGGCGTCCAACTCCACCGAGCGGACCGCGTAGCGGCTCTGTCGGGGAAACGAGGGGAGGCGGAATCTGCTTTGTATTAACGAAGGTTGGTGCACAGATGTCACGGTGTTAAAGGAATCATGCAGCCCGCACCTAGAAACTCTTTTAATAGACTGCAAACCATTTTATTCACCGCGGGAGTTTTCCTCATTCATCCTGGCCGGTGTGTACATCCCACCTCAGGCCTGTGTGAGTGAGGCACTCCAACACCTGGCAGAGCAGATCACCACCAAGGAGCACAAACACCCTGACTCCCTGCTCATTGTTCTTGGGGACTTCAACAGAGCAAACCTCAGCAACGAACTGTCAAAATACAGACAGCACATTAAGTGCAGCACCAGGGACAAAAACACACTGGACCTGCTACACTGTACTAAAGGATGCATATCGCTCAGTGCCTCGTGCAGCTTTGGGACTCTCTGACCACTGTCTGGTTCATCTTCTCCCGTCCTACAGGCAGAAACTAAAGTCTGCAACGCCTGTGGTGAAGACTGTGAAGAGATGGACCAACGAGGCCAAGCTGGAGCTACAGTCCTGCTTTGCCTCCACTGATTGGAGTGGTTGTGATTCTGATATGGTGGGGATGATGTGCCGGTGGTGGTGATCTGGCAGAGACGGACTGGGAGGCTGCTGAGGCGATGCTGCATGTTGTCCTCTGGACCCTGGCAGCTGTGAATCCTCTGTAAAATAAATTACTACTCGCAGAGCTACCAACTCTCACGGTTTCGCCGTGTGACACACGCTTTTGCATGTTTTCACACGCACTCACGCCACACAACCAATTTCTCACGCCAAAACACCAAAATCCCCTGTAGGCCGACGGCGTTGGGTCGGCCCACCTCCGTCATCAAGTGGCCCTGCCTCTGAGATCGCCGGCCACGACTACATTCTATGGCTCAGAGAAAACGTTAAATTTACTCTAATACATAATGTTGATGATCACTGACTGACATTTATAGTAGTCCTCGTGTCCCTACTCACACCCATGGTTTCCACAGTTTCCACACCCAGCATGCAACACTACTGATCGCGATCTGTATTCACATTCATGGTTTGGATGTTGCTTGCAGGTTTTCAGAATATTCTGCATTAATTTAATCCAGAACACCGGCATTCCAGCAGAGTTGAAACGTACATTTAAGTTTCATGTTGGGGGTAACGTTATCACGTAACCTCTTGACATGTGTCAAGACTAAGAGGCTCAGACGCACAGACGGATGTATCCGGTCATTCTTCAAAATAAAACATCTTTTTCGATTAGTATTATTTTTTTCATTCTTTCTGTGCGGCCCGGTACTAAGGGGATCTTGCGTCACTCGCTCGCAGACGAAGCCGCTTTTGAGTGTGATTGGACAGCATGGCACCAACGCGTAAACCTATGAGTTTACTGATATTGTTTTTATTACCATGTGACTATAATGCACCTGGGCCGTTAGTTAGTTTAGGTTCTGTTACTTAACTTATTGTTTTGTTATGCACCTTCAACATCCCTACACACACACACACACACACACACACACACACACACACACACACACACACACACTACTGATACCACTGATGTTCACACCCCATCATATATTCTGTTCTCAGTTCATACTAATTCTACCCTTTGATTCCTGTTTCTTTATTGTGTCTTTCTCTGCTGACATTTATTCCTTAAGGCTCTGTAGTTATACGTATCATCTGATACTAGCCCAGAGTTAAGCATATTCATCTCGCAAACTATACCTACCTTGGAGTGTTACAATAGCCAATATCCTTTTATTTCATGTGTCCATCCAGGCAAATTGGTGGAGCTAAATGCACCAACGTGTGTGGCTGCGTGCGCGGCAACATGTTGGTCACCCCGACAAAATCTCACTCCAAGGTTTTTTGAAAAGTTGGCAGCTCTGTACTCGTTCGTATAAGTTCACTGAAAGAAAGCTAGCTCCCTGTTAGCAGCAGCGCTTGCTGGCTACAGGTCCCGTTACTAACATAAATATGCTATTACGAATTAAGTAAATACACTTACCCATCTTCAAATGGGTCCCTTTTATTGCCGTTGTCCTCTTCGTCGCAGAATAGAATCCTTCAGGCTGTGAAGCTGCGTCGTCCTCTCAAAAATTAGCTTAGCTCAGGCTAAACTCCCAGGTGCCCTCTCTTCCCTCTGACTCAGTGAAACTTTTTACACGCATCATACCATGTTTAGATGCTATGATCTCGGTGTGAATCTCGTACGATCTCGCGGGCAGAAGGCAGCGGAAGCGGAAGTTCTACTGAATCTTGGAGACGTTGAACCATATTTCTGTGCAGAATTATCGCGAAGAAATTAATATTTTCAAAACGTAAACATCGTATACCGCAAAGCCGCAGTCGCAGATTCCTAAGGGTTAAGTTGCGCTTTTGTTAATTTGAGCTTGTTACATGCAGATGCGGTCTTTTAAAAATAAAGTTCTGTGCTGACAAGAAATAGATTTGGTGAGGTCAAGGCAACTAAAACTACTTAAGCTCAGCCCTTCGTCGAGCTCTTCGTCGATCTCCCAAACCCAACCAGTCCAAGTCATGATGATGTGAGAACGGATCTTGGCGATCTGAAAGAACTCTCTCCCTATAAAACTAATATAACTAATATCGCTCCTTCATCAATGAGGAAGGGAGCTGCCGTTTTTGTCCGGTGGGAGTGTCCAGTTTACCCAGTGAAGTTCAGTCAGCCTGCCCGGGAGCAGGTTTACATTGTGCTTTGGTGATTTATTTAAAATTGCTTTAAGAAACCGAAAAGCCAGACGTACGTCATCTTATCCTGACAATTAGCCGCTAACTCAGTAAGCCAGGTACGAGAAACAGGGCCCTGGTGTGATACAGCAAAAAAATAAACGGCACACCCTTGCCTTATAAGGCCATATAAGTCCATTTGTCATGTTTATGACACTATTCCACAATAAATATGAACATAAACCATAAGTATGACTCGAAAGGTCTCGAGAGTGACTTGGGAGAGCACCCTGAGTTTTGAAAATATGCCATTTCATATCCATTGCATGAAGCACAGGTGCATAGTTTTGGAATCCTTAAAGCCTAGTGAATCCACCAATATCCACTGGGAAAGCAACCTCCGCCAAGATACGCACAACATTGACATTTATGTCCTGCAAAAGAAATGTCTGAAATAAGATGTTTCAGGCCTTGTTTAGACTCCTTAGCTTCCTCACAGCCTGCAGCACAAAGCTAGAGTGAAGCGAAGACCGTTCAGGGACCATGAAGGGAGTGGGAACGTTCAGCGGTGGCCGAGTTAGACACGATCACTCCAAAATCCTCAACTAAAATAATTTAAAAAATACTTAACTTCACTCAATCAAACCCAAACTTCGCACACTCCTAACATATAGAGCTATGTTATATATTACATTCAGAATATATTAATATAGTTATGATATGAATACAAAACTTTTATTTTTTTTAATATATTTTTATTTGTATTTTCTGTGTACTATCATAAACTAATATACCGCTAATATTACTTTGTATATCTATTTATGCTACTAGCCACATGACTTCCTCCTTTCCTCATGGCATTACTGCGACTACGCAGCGCTTCCCAGTTTGCCGCACTTCCCAAGCTGCCGTGTTTAGTGCCTTGCAGTGAGAAAGGGCTGCCGGCCAACGGAAACCAGACAGACGTCAGGATGAAGGGATCTCACGTCCTCTGGCGGCAACATTTTGAAGAGAAGATGTTCTACAATGAGTGCTGCACTAAGAGGATTACAGAATCACTGCAGCATCAGGGTGCCAATGCAATCTATAATTTGTTGAAGAAAGGCTGCAGGTACAGTCAATAATTCCTTTTCAGGCAGAGGCAGATAATGTCAACAAGATGCACTTGATAAGAAAAGCCTTTTGGTTATGAAATCAAATATATATATATATAATATATATTTATGTATATTCAGTACATTGACAGTTGCCGCTTGTTTTATTGATGGTTAATGGACCATTTCTGGTCGTCTGACCACTCAAAGCACTTTAACACTACATGTCAACATTCACCCATTCACACACACGTTCATGCACTGAACAGGCTGCCATGCAAGGTGCCGCGTGCCCATTAGGATCTGAACCGTTGCACATCTGGCCCCCTCACACACCGATGGCACATCCTTTAGGAGCAACTTGGGGTTCAGTGTCTGGCGCCAGTTTGACTTTGACATGCTGTTGTGATGTTGCTGGGCAACCTGTCATCGGATCAGCTGACTGTTAAAATACTTCTGTTTAGGATGCACATGTGCTACCTTTTAGTCTCCTCTTGAAGCTTCCTCTCCACTGTCTCCTTTCTCCTCGTCTCGCATTAGCCACTGAAACCTCTCCGGTGATGGCGAACCCCAATCGACTCATGGCTCACAGGCTCCAGAGTGCTCTGAGCGAGGGCGGCAGCAAGTAGAATGATCTCAAATGGAAAGAGGGCTTTGGTATTTTTAGCTCACTGCGTCGTAGCTCTTCTTTCCTGCTGCAGAGGAAAGGACACGTTCCAGGTCCGACATTTGACCTGGACAGTTATGCCACATCCAGACCATCTGGAGGTTCTTATATTAACCAGTTATATCTGCTGTGTGCACTGCAGACTTGATTTAGTGTATTCTGGGTCTTGACTGAAATTCACTTCATTAAATCTTCAAATAGTTGTTCACCTTTCTTTCATCCCCCTTCCCTCCCCCTCTCCGATCAGCTGCTGCCGCTGTTATCAAGGCCATTTAGTCCATAATCGAGTTTTAAACTTTCTCCCTCTGACTTCAAAGCAGGTGGATTATATATTCATCATTCTATTTTTTTGCGGTTTGATTGCTGGTAAACATCATTATACAGCCATCCAACAGAGTTTTATTAGCCCCTTATTCTGGCTGTTTGTGGCCTTCAACAGCTCCAATGTTTTCCTCTGCCATTGGTTTGTTCTGGAAGATGTGTGTGTCCCAATCTATTGCCTTTTCTGTTCATTTAACGGATAAACATCATCTTTCACGGGGCGATTGTCTGTTTGTTCAACCCAAGAAAACAACGTTGCCACTGTGTTCCTGCAGACCACTGGACCCGCTGAATGTGCACACAATGCCACGAGGTCTCTCTCAATCTCAACAAAACTAGTTGAGATTAAAAAATATATAGGAGGCAATGCCCCTATTTCCTATGAAAACAACGTAGTTCATTTCTCATGTAAAATAGTAGTAATAAAAGAAAACAGTCATGTTCCAGCTGTTCTTTACCCTGGCTTGACATAAGAAAGATGGAAAAAACAACAAAGCTATTTTGACTTTGATGTATCTGTGCACTACCTCGAGCTTATCGATACCTCAGTGATGTCTTTAGTATAGTACTTTGTATCTGTCTTTGCTTTGATGTGTGCATCAGCACGACTCTCAAATGCATCACCTCCCAAATGCCTCGGTGTGCAATGTCAGCAAATAATGTATTTAACATCTGATCACGAAAAAAAATGAGAATATGAATCGGACCACACATTCAGGGCGACATTTTAGCTCTTGGCAGCTTTTGACTTTCAGCAGATTTAGTCGGAAGCTTTATTAATGTTTTCTTCTGAGAAACGGTAGTGTGAGACTCCACAGTACCATCTGCCCAACACAACACCTGCTGCCATGCGATCCTTCAGTTTTAGGTGAAACATCAGATCACCCGGGCGTGGCAGTGCATTTCCACATTCACAGCATGTTCTTATATATATATATATATATATATATATATATATATATATATATATATATATATATATATATATATATAAATAAGTTTACTGTTAAAGGCTTAGCAGCAAGCCGAAGGATGACTGAGTCAATTTAATTTTTTTGTTTCGCCTTTGTTCCGCAAAAATAATGATTCAGTTCCATTCCAGTGTAAGCCTGGTGATTTAACTTAGATAGAATAAATATACATATTTTCAAGGTGAAATAGAGGGTAAAGGTTCAGTGCCTTTGTTATGGTTTCAAAAGACGTTATACAATTCAAAACAAGTAATAATTATTACAACAAGAAGTACATTGTGTAATTCAAATGAAAATGTATGAAACACATTAAATGTCCTTGAATGCAACACTGAGCTGCTCGGCAGTGAAAAAGAAAATGTAAAATTATACGATAAGAATCAAATCCACCAGGAATCAGAGCAAACGGCTTTCCTTTGAAAACTGACGCCAGCGTATGTGAATATGTTTAACTGCTCCCAGAGCCACGGAGCATTAACCTTCAATCCATGTACAAATCAAAGAGAAAAATAAAAATAGCATGCTGTGTGAGATTTTAATTCTAGAAAATTCAGCAACTTTAGCTCCAGGCAGGGAGAGGATGCTTGAGGTCTGAGCCCAGCCAGGAGATGTTCTGGTGGGGTTCAACACGGACGGTTAGACCCTGGAGGTGGAGCTGAAGGGGGGGTTGACCCACAGGGGAGGAAGACTCAGCCCTGACCATCTGCCAGCCTCCAGCCCTTTGCCAACACACAGTTGCAGTTGCACGCATCCTTCATGCATTCACACGCAGAAAAGAGCATCACATGACGCCTCTCAGGTGTGTATAAATATAATATAGCCTACATATTTCCATCCAATCGGGAGGGCTTTCAGCATTTTATGGTCTGTGTGTGTGTTAGTAGGATGAAGGCTGAGTGTCTTATCCCTTTCTCTGCGTGAAACAAATCCTCCTATTCTGCACAGATACAACCTCCATTTGGGTTAAAATAACTATGTCTGTTACATAAAATAAGTATACCTTTTACATAACTGGTATCATTAAAGCCCAAACTAGGGGACACAAACAGGGATCTCCTAGGTGAAAGTCCTTTGTTTGGCCCGTCCATTCTCCCTTAACGCTGCCCCACACGGATTTTCTCATATTTAAACTACATCAGTTGCTCTGAGCGTCTATTAGCGGCATGGATGGGTTTACATTGGCGTTATTGAAAGCCCTGGTGCGTCTCACACATATGCAAAAGGGAGTGACCTAGTATTTCACCACACAATGTTAGAAAATGGAGGGTTTTCATTCTCAAGGAGACGTTCATTTAGTCTTGTCTGTTAAGCCAAGATAAAAACATTGAAGTTAAAGTCTCCGGACCTTGGGGGGTCAGAGGCCGGTTCAAGACGGGCTGAATTTCACTTGAGTACGTTTAATTTTGTGGAAAGTAAGTATATATTCAATTCAATGGAGTGTTTTTAGGAAACACCATGCAGAACAAAGCTCTAAAGCCTCTCAGCGATACAGGTACATATGGGAATGTTTAGGCAATTTACAGAATCCAGAGTCTCGACTCAGTCCTGTCTTCACAGTTCAGACTCTGTGTGTGTTCCTGTGTTAATCAGCTGAGCTGAGAGGAGATGATTAGGGACTTAATCAGGCTGATATGATGGTTATTCATAGAACCCGAGTGAGTTGTCATTCTCTGAGGAGAACTCTTTCTTCACAAAGTTTCTCTTCTTTCTTTTTTTAGCTCCTCATTACATCTGTGTTCAAATCAGATGTTTGTTGAGTCAGAGATAGAGAAATGTTTGATTGGATTTTTCCATCTATTATCCAATCATCTTTTTATCATCTCTTCACCCATATAATCAACCATCCATCTATTAATCCACCAATCTTGCTGTGCCTGCATTATCCACCCATCCTTTAACCATTAGTATATTAGTCTTTCTGTCTACTAGAACTAATAATCCATCATGTATCCATTAATCCATCCATCTACCCATTCAATCATCTACCCATCATCTCTCCATCATCTGTCCACTTAGTATAAGTATAGTATAAGTTATAGTATAAGTGTGTCTAGAGACGCACTTATACATCTATCCTTGCAGCCATTATTCATCCATCAATGGAGTAAATCATCCATCCAATCAGTCATCCATCTATCCATCAATCCAACCATCCATACACATGCACTTGTGCAATCTCTCCTTGCAGCCATCATCCATCCAATCAAGCATCCATCTATTGAATCACCAATCTAATCATCCTCCCATCTATCTATCTATCTATCTATCTATCCATTCATTCATTCATTCATTCATCCATCCATCCATCCATCCATAATCCCTCACACATCTATTCTACAGACTATTTTAGTTTTTTTAATCACCTTTTCCTTCTTCCTTCCTTCCTTTCATCCATGGTTCTCAGCTGCCTGATTCTAGCAGCTTCACACAGGCAGCTGCTGCCCACCTAATGTAATATCATCACCGCTAAGCAGGTTGTGGCTTAATTGGTTGGAGACATGACAGGATTAAAATAGCATGTTTTGCTAATGAGTATCATAAACGCCTTGTATTGTCCCGGACTGGATAATCAGACTGTGGAGCTGATGTTGCCCACGGACTGTTTCTCTTCATCGATCTGTCCGTTCTTTGTTGGTGAAGAAGTGTGTAACTCAGGGAACTCGGACAGTGATTAAATCTGCTCCTATTGTTCCCTCCATTGTGGCTTCTGCGGTCAAATTGAGAAGAGTAAACCATCCTGAATGAACACATTTATATTTTGGCCTGATGATGGCCAAAATAAAGGGATCACCAAAGTTTATGAGTTTAACTTCTTCGAGGTACGGGAATACCAATTTTCCATCCTAATCATCCTAATTTCTTTTGACCAATTTCCGGCCACACACAAGTGGATGGCTTGTAACAGTGTGGTTGTACTGGGGGCCCCTTAGATAGAGCAGGCCTTCCAAAGGGCCCTTGCCAGCAGTTCAGATTTCAGATGTAGAAATACAGATGTGTTCAAAGTAGAACTGTCGTTTAAATTACGTCAACAATTCCTTTTATGTTAAAGACTATATATGTTCCATCCATGTTCTGGTGGCTCCTGTTTTAAGATGTAATCTCAATTTCCGGCCACACACAAGTGGATGGTTTCAAGCGTTTGGAGCCGCTGACCACGCAGCCGTATTTGACAAGTTGGAAGTGAAAATGTGTAGCCTGGGTAGCTTAAATGGTGACCCCATACGTACCAGAGTACATAAACTAAAACGTTAACCTTTAAAAAAAAACCTTCCCTTTTCCCCTCTTTTCAAACGGACAACGCTTGATATTCCAGATGTTGCAGGAAGTTGTAATTCCCTAACGTCCTTTTCATTTGCTGAAGATGAAAGAAAAAAAAGAACAAACACAGTTATTGTTACCAATCAGAAGCAATAAACCAAACCTCCATTTCCCCCCAAAGCCCATTCACAGCTGAATGTATCAGAATGTCAGCAGTCAGCGAGGCGTTGGACCGACAGACTCTCTCCCATCCACCGGTCTCTCCTCTCATCGTAATAGCACCATAACACAGCGGCAGCGAGCATCTCCCATAAGGCCGCGCTGTCGGGTCTGAACCACAGTCTCATTAACCAGACGTATAGGCCTGTGCTTTACAAAGGGCTTCCTCTGAAACCTGCGCCCGGCCGTGTCCGACTCCAATTTCCATCTTCAGCTGAAAGTCAACACGTGTTCCGTCATCGATGTCGATAACCAGCACTGTGGGAGAGCCGAGCAGACGGAAGTGGAGACGAGGATGGGGCTTTGATTCGGTGTCGGAGAGAGCGAGACGTAGCGAGGCGCACCACTCGATTGATGGGATCTCAGTGTTCCATGAGCGCTTAGACGCCGCTCTGTTCCTCTCATCTAATCGGACGCCATCTCGTTCTGTTCTTCGCGACTCAAAGAAGCTGCGCAGGGTGAATTGTCATCATGTCAAATCTGCAGTCGGCATCTCACACGGGGAACTGTTCAACCTGGCAAACAAAAACAATAACTTTGAGGCAATTTACATGAATTAAACCTTTACCAACTAGTTTCTTGCAGGTACCACTTTGTGTCGGGATATTTTTAGCTTCTTTTTTAATCTTTTCTTAAATATCTATCAGTCTTGCTGTGCCAGGAAGCTTGACTCGTATAAAGCAGACAGCATCTGCGATCAAATTATGTGATGGATGGTCAAATTAGGTTTGTGTTTGCTGATGTAAAGAAAGCAAAGTGTATGAAACCTAGCTGGTGTCTACTTTGCAGCATCAGACTCTGATGTTTCATGTTAAGCTGTCTGGATATGAGTCACCTTACTACTCACCGTGTGTACGCTATATCTTCCCTGTGCAGCGCCGCCCTTGTCTTGACTGACAGCAGGTGTTGCCGCTAAACAAAGAGAGTGATGGATCACAGATACAGCTGCACTGTGCCTCCACACGCCCTCCCTCAGGCTCCTGTCCCTAATAAGTGTCTCTGGAAACACGCTGTATTACGTGCTCATATATTTTGGCTCGTTTAGTCACCTAACTTCTCATTTCACTTAGAGTTCATTCTTCTACATTTTCTACAATTAAATGGTGAGATTACATGGCATTACATCCGAGGCATGTTGACTGTCCCTGCGGGGAATTGAACGTCCACGACCACGACACACCCAGCTTTTATTTATCGTCCACTTGGTGACACTGGGGGAGTCTGGGACTTTGGATCACGCTCAACTAAACTTCATGCTGGTGAGCCTGGTGGGAGCTACATCTTTATTGTATCATCACAGATGTATGCAAATGTGCAAAA